>NC_057807.1:177919263-177931645 GCF_018294505.1 Triticum aestivum | reverse complement strand
TTCTTCTTCTTCTTCTTCTTCTTCTTCTTCTTCTTCTTCTTCTTCTTCTTCTCCTTCTCCTTCTTCTCCTCCTCCTCCTTCTCCTTCTTTTTCTTCTCCTTCTCCTTCTCCTCGTTCTCCTCCTCCTCCTCCTCCTCCTGCTCCTCCTCCTCCTCTCGAGACTCACCAGTCACCCCGGTGTGGCCGTCATGACCCGTCATATAACAAAACCCACACCTTTACCAGTATTGGTAAAGTGGCCTCAAAGTTGGACGGGACAAAGCAACCAACATTTCACTGGAACGGTCATTGAAGCCCTTTCTCCCCTATCTTGAAGAAAACCTCACTCCATGCTACTCACTTCTACCAGTTTTTTTCTGTACCGACAAAGGAAACATGGGAGAATCGATGCTGCGACTTTATTTTCATTCCAAGATTCTTCTTTTTGCGAAGAACTGACCAATTCTCACTGCCTATTCTTTTCTGTTTTCATTGCGATTGTGGTTTCCTTTCGATTGCTTTTTGTTTGTCAGTTTATTGATGGATCCTGTAGCACTAGGCAAAGAGTTGCGAGTGGACAACCCAATAGACACAGAGATCTCCAGGAAGCGAGCAACGGCCAACGAGTTGCCATGTTGGCAGGCCAACCCATGGAGATGAAGAACTCTAAGAAACAAGCACTGGCCAAAGAGTTGACAATGTTGGCGGACGAACTCCTCAACAAAGAAAGATGGAAGAACAACAAGGGCCCCACGGTGCCCACCCCAGAAACTCTAATGACCACCTGTGAGAGGCTCAAGGCTGAGTTTCTGGAGATAGTCGCCATTGAGAAGTAGTATTTCCCTGGCAAGATGATGGCCCCCATCAAGGAAATGACCCCCGGAGGGATGGGATCCCCTGGTGAGCTGCACAATGTTAAAAAATTGCTTCCCATAGTTCTGGTTTTTGATTATTTGCAATGTGCTTGCTAATATCTTAGGTTGTGTAGGTGCCGATGGACATCCTTGATGATTTCGATGTCGCGCTCCGTCTTGTGGACATCGCCCCAGAGATTGATTCCGATGTCGCCATTCGTCCTATGCACATCGCCCTAGAGATCGATTCCGATGTCGCGGTCCGTACTGTGGACATCGCCCAAGATATCGATTCCCATGCCGCTGTCCATCCTGTGGACATCACCCCAAAGATCGATTCCCATGTCGTGGCCCGTCCTGTGGACATCGCCCCAAAGATCAATTCCCATGCCGTGTCCGTACTGTGGACATTTCTCAAGAGACCGATGACAAGAAATAGTTGGTCGTGCTAATCCTTCAACGTAGTTTGCATTGTGTTAATTACCATACCATTGCATGTTATAAAACCATCCTAGGGCTAGTGCACTGTCTTGTGTGGGAGGCACATGCTACTTTTGTTTGATAGTGAATCATGTGAACCCTCTCCGAATTATGGAAACAGATGTATCCTCACCAGCTTTTGATGTAATATATGGCATGCTTAGATGTAAGTTTGAACTGTTTATCATATTAGTGGGGCTTGTTTGATGATTCTTGGTGTTAGTAGGCTAGCTATTGTGCGAGCTATAGTACTTGCAAACACTCACCAAAGAAAAAACATTGGGGCTGATGAGCTCATGGTACGCTTATAGGTCTGATCCATCGTCGATCGGCCTATAGCCCAAGCTCCTAAAATTGTAGGCTTAGCGATCGATCAGACAATAGTACACAATTATACATTAATTCACATTAAACTCAAAGAGTTGGTTCACGGATACATTCACATTAATAGCCAGCATTCGGATTAAAATTGGCACATACTTGTAACAAGCGTGAATGTGTATTTTTTGCTGGAAGCGTGAATGTGTAGTGACGTCGTACTTTCGGAGTGGCTACAAAGAGTGTGTACGTTTGCTAGAAGGGTTGCGGGATGGAGAGAGATCTAGAGAGAGAAAGGCCGTCCATTTCTTTATAGTCGTTAGATTGACAAAGGATACGTGTGCTACAAAATCATAGCAGTACAGAGACGTACAAATCCTAGGCGCGCTAGTTTGGCGTTCTGGGTTTTAGTAATATGACATGCCAAAGTGGCATCCAGTCTTCGCATGTGGTAGCAGTATTGTGGGTATAGTAAGTTTTCTTGAAGAAGCAGATTCAACAGTCATCACGGTTCGTTCGTCCGAGCAACTTACAGTGGGAAAGGTTAGGCCTGCGATTTGACGGCTCATTAGTCATTTACTACTGTGGAGCTACGACTGGGGTGATTCTCCCCTGCAGTACTCTGTGGTGCACTATAATTTTGTGCATGGCAAGCGGACCAGGATGGTCGATGTCCCACATGTCGCTGAATGAAAGTATTCTTTCTGATAACAATGACGAGCAAGGAGTATTCATTGTTTATTTTTTTGATGAAAGCTATTGTCTCCAATGGTACTACAGAGTGTGAAACACGGCACCCGGTGAACTTGGCATGTGCACAACTCCCTCATTCCTCATGTACCATAGTGTTGACTATAAGGTTGGATATAAGGTTACAACTTTTTCTCACTCTCTCTCTATCTATTTCCTCTCAAACGTTTTTACCTTCTTTTTTTAGACAGGAATGATTTTTTATACCTAGGAGCACGTGTATAGACGGGCTCTTGCATTAGAGCCCACTCCTTCACTTTTTCAATGCCTCTCTCCTCCAAATCAGCGGGCTTATAGCTCAGTATTGTACTTGCTCTTAATGCGGGCAGCTGGAGCCTGGGGGAGCACGCGCGGGAGGGGGAAGGGGTTTTCTGGTGGGCCAGGGCGGTCAGAAGCGGGCTTGTGAGCGGTCCGGACTCACACATGGCCCACCTCTCATTATCACCATATTTTTTGGAGTCCGTCCACGGCGGGCGGGCGATCTCTTCTCCCTCCCCATCTCTCTCTTCTCAGCCGACGCCCGCCAAGAGATTAGATTTTGGCTATCGACGGTTTATTCAATTGCAGTCCCACATGTCAGTGAAAATGCAAGACAACGTGTGTCCCCTTTGGTGAGCGGCGTGCGATACCAACTGTCAGGGGTGCGACGCCAATGCTATAGGCGTGCTTTAAGTGTGCCGCCTTTTCATTTTGAACATGCAAAGTGTAACATTTTTGTGCGATCAATCGATAGAAATCCAGAACTAAATGACGAGGGCGGGGCTTTGCCACATGTTAGGCAGGCTAGTTTGGCCTAGTGGGTTTGAGTGATATGACGTGCTACAGTGTCGTCCACTTGGTCGATTTTTATGTAAGCAAGTGTCTCCACTCTTATGAGGGAGGAGTGCAAAACACGACGGATCTGACTTTGTTTGAGGGATAACTATTCCCTGCGAAATAATGGAGCACTGTTAGGGATTATAGCATGATAGTTAGGACATCTCTAGTGCTGACCCAAAAATTTACAACGACATCAGTCCACAGATACTGATGCCAGAGGATGCCATCCAATGCTGCCCGCATATCTTTCGACAACTATATGAACTAACCAGACGAAATTCGTGCAAACAAAGCAAATTTCATATTAACCGGATGAAATTCATTACATTTCGAAAACATTTCCTATAAATTGGACAAAATTCATTACATATTTCGCACAAACCACACTAAAACCTACTGCAAACCTAATCTAATAACCCACCATGTCCGGCCATGAGCCTCAAGAACTGATGCTCTAGCTATTGCCTTTGCCCTCTCCTCATCCGCCTCGGCTTTGTCCAGCTCCGCCTCCATAACCTCCTCCTTTGGAGCACAAGGTTCTGAATGTTTCTGCCTCCACATCACCATCAAGCAGCTAACCGGCTGCCGATGTTTACCCCACCAAGCTTGGAGTCGACTGAGTGGAGGAGCGGTGGCCTTCCTGGGACCAGAGTGACTGTAACCTACCATGTGCTACTCGAAGAAAATATTCCCTAGAGGCAATAATAAAGTTGTTATTTTACATTTCCTTATTCATGATTAATGTTTATTATTCATGCTAGAATTATATTAATCGGAAGCTTTATACATGTGTGGATACATAGACAAAACACCGTGTCCCTAGTATGCCTCTACTTGACTAGCTCGTTAATCAAAGATGGTTAAATTTCCTAACCGTAGACATGTGTTGTCATTTGATGAATGGGATCACATCATTAGGAGAATGATGTGTTGGACAAGACCCATTCATTAGCTTAGCATTATGATCGTTCAATTTTATTTCTACCGCTTTCTTCATGTCAAATACATATTCCTCCGACTATGAGATTATGCAACTCCCGGATACCAGAGGAATGCCTCGTGTGATATGAAACATCACAACGTAACTAGGTGATCATAAATATGTTCTATTGGTATCTCCAAAGGTGTTTGTTGGGTTGGCATAGATCAAGATTAGGATTTGTCACTCCGAGTATCGGAGAGGTATCTCTGGGCCCTCTCGGTAATGCACATCATAAGAAGCCTTGCAAGTAAAGTGACTAATGAGTTAGTTGCAGGATGATGCATTATGGAACGAGTAAAGAGACTTCCCGGTAACACGATTGACCTATGTATGAAGATACCGACGACCGAATCTGGAGCAAGTAACATACCGATGACAAAGGGAATAACGTATGTTGTCATAACGGTTCGGCCGATAAAGATCTTCGTAGAATATGTAGGAGCCAATATGAGCATCCGGGTTCCGCTATTGGTTATTGACCGGAGAGGTGTCTCAGTCATGTCTACATAGTTCTCGAACCTGTAGGGTCCACACGCTTAACGTTCGATGACGATTTTGTATTATACGAGTTATGTGATTTGGTGACCAAATGTTGTTCGGAGTCCCGGATGAGATCACTAACATGACGAGGAGTCTCTAAGTGGTCGAGAGGTAAAGATTGAAATATAGGAAGATAGTATTTGGATACCAGAAGTGTTCCGTGGTGTATCGGGTACATATTGGAGTACCGGGGGGGTTACCGGACCCCCCCAAGGGGAATAATGGGCCTTATGGGCCATAGGAGGGGAGCACACCAGCCCACAAGGGGTGGCGCCCCCCCTAAGGAAGGAGGCCGAATAGGAGAAGGAGGAGGGGGTTCGCCCCCCCTTTCCTTCCTCCTCCCTCTCTTCCCTTTTTTCCCCTTCCGGTAAAAGGAGGGGGGCGAATTGGAATAGAGCCCCCAAGTAGGATTCCTCCTACTTGGGGTGCCCAAGGCGGCTCCCCTCCCCCTCCCACCTATATATACATGGGGAGGGGGAACTTAGAACACACACCAACGAATGTTATCCATGTGCGGCGCCCCCCTCCATAGTTTATGCCTCTGGTCATATTCTCGTAGTGCTTAGGCCAAGCCTTGCGCAGATAACTTCACCATCATCGTCACTACACTGTCGTGCTGACGAAACTCATCTACTTCCTCAATACTCTACTCGATCAAGAGTTCGAGGGATATCATTGAGCTGAACGTGTTCAGAACTCGGAGGTGTCGTATGTTCGGTGCTTGATCGGTCGGAACGAGAAGAAGTTCGACTACATCAACCGCATTGGCAAACTCTTCCGCTTTCGGTCTACGAGGGTACGTAGACACACTCTCCCCCTCTTGTTGCTATGCATCTCCTAGATAGATCTTGCTTGAGCGTAGGATTTTTTTTGAAATTGTATGCTATGTTCCCCAATAGTGGTACCCGAGCCAGGTCTATGCGTAGATGATATGCACAAGTAGAACACAAAGAGTTGTGGGCGGTGATCGTCACACTACCACCAATGTCTTATTTTGATTCGGAGGTATTGTTGGATGAAGCAGCCCAGACCATCCTTACATGACCACATTCATGAGACTGGTTCCTCCGACAGACATGCAACTAGTTTTGCATAAAGGTGGCTGGCAGGTGTTTGTTTCTCCAACTTTAGTTGAATCGAATTTGACTGCGGTCGGTCCTTGTTGAAGGTTAAAGCAGCAAACTTGATAAAATCACCGTTGTGGTTTTGTGTCGTAGGTAAGAATGGTTCTTGCTAGAAGCCAGTCGCAGCCACGTATAAATTACAACAACAAAGTAGAGGACGTCTAACTTGTTTTTGCAGGGCATGTTGTGATGTGATATGGTCAAGCCATGATGTGATATACGTTGTTGTATAAGATGATCATGTTTTGTAAAAGTTATCGGCAACTGCGGGAGCCTTATGATTGTCGCTTTATCGTATGAAATGCAAACGCCATGTAATTGCTTTACTTTCACTAAGCAGTAGCGATAGTTGTAGAAGCAATAGTTGGCGAGACGACCACGACGCTGCGATCGAGATCAAGGTGTCGAGCCGGTGATGATGGAGATCATGACGATGCTTTGGAGATGGAGATCAAAAGCACAAAACAATGATGGCCAGATCATGTCACATATTTTTTGATTGCATGTGATGTTTATCTTTATGCATCTTATTTTTCTTAGAACGGTGGTAGCCTTATAAGATGATCCCTTAACTAAATTTCAAGGTATAAGTGTTCTCCCCAAGTATGCACCATTGCAACAATTCATCATGTTGAGACACCACGTGATGGTCGGGTGTGATAGGATCTACGTTCAAATACAATGGGTGCAAGCCAGTTTTGCACATGAGGAATACTCGGGTTAAACTTAATGAGCCTAGCATGTACATACATGGCCTCGGAACATTGGAGACCGAAAGGTCGAATGTGCATCATATAGTAGATATGATCAACATAGAGATGTTCACCATTGATGACTACTCCATCTCACATGATGATCGGACGTGGTTTAGTTGATTTGGATCATGTATCATTTAGATGACTTGAGGGATGTCTATCTAAGTGGGAGTTCTTAAGTAATATGATTAATTGAACTTAATTTACCATGAACTTAGTCCTGATAGTTTTTGCATTTCTATGTTGTAGACCAATGGCCCGTGCTACCGTTCCTTTGAATTTTAATGCATTCCTAGAGAAAGCTAAGTTGAAAGATGATGGTAGAAACTACACGAACTGGGTCGATAACTTGAGGATTATCCTCATTGCTGCACAGAAGAATTACGTCCTTGATGCACCGCTAGGTGTACCACCCCTAGCAACTACAGACGTTGTGAATGCCTCGCAGTTGTGTGTTGACGTCTACTCGATAGTTCAGTGTGCCATGCTTTACGTCTTAGAATCGGGAATTGAAAGACGTGTTGAACGACATGGAGCGTATGAGATGTTCCAGTAGTTGAAGTTTATATTTCAAGCAAGTGCCCGAGTTGGGAGATATGAAGTCTCCAACAAGTTCTATAGCTGCAAGATGGAGGAGAACAGTTATGTTAGTGAACACATACTCAGAATGTCTGGATATCACAATGACTTGACTAGCTGGGAGTTAATCTTCCAGATGATAGTGTTATTGACAGAGTTCTCCAATCACTACCACCAAGCTATAAAGGCTTCGTGATGAACTATAATATGCAAGGGATGGAATAGACTATTCCCGAGCTCTTCGCAATGCTCAAAGTTGTGGAGGTAGAAATCAAGAAGGAGCATCAATTATTGATGCTTAACAAGACCACTAGTTTCAAGAAAAAGGGCAAAGGAAAGAAAGGGAACTTCAAGAAGAATGGCAAGCAAGTTGCCACTCCCGGGAAGAAGCCCAAAGCTGGACCCAAGCTTGAAACTAAGTGCTTCTACTGTAAAGGGACTGGTCACTGGAAGTGTAACTACCCCAAGTATTTGGCGGATAAGAAGGATGGTCACTGGAAGTGGAACTACCACAAGTATTTGGCGGATAAGAAGGATGGCAAAGTGAACAAAGTTATATTTCATATACATATTATTGATGTGTACCTTACTAATGCTCGTAGTAGTGCCTGGGTATGTGATACCGGTTTGGTTGCTCATATTTGTAACTTGAAACAGGGACTATGGATTAAACGAAGATTGGCTAAGGACGAGGTAACGATGCGCGTCAGGAATGGTTCCAAGGTCGATGTGATCGCCGTCGGCACGCTACCTCTACATCTACCTTCGGGATTAGTTTTAGACCTGAGTAATTGTTATTTGGTGCCAGCGTTGGGCACGAACATAATATCTGGATCTTTTTTAGTGCGAGACGGTTATTCATTTAAATCCGAGAATAATGGTTGTTCTATTTATACGAGTAATATCTTATTTGGTCATGCACCCTTGAAGAGTGGTCTATTTCTGTTGAATCTCGATTGTGGTGATACACATATTCATGATATTCATGCCAAAAGATGCAAAGTTGATAATGATAGTACAACATATTTGTGGCACTGCTGTTTAGGTCATTTTGGTGTAAAGCGCATGAAGAAACTCCATGTAGATGGACTTTTGGAATCACTTGATTATGAATCATTTGATACTTGCGAACCATGCCTCATGGGCAAGATGAGTAAAACTCCGTTCTCCGGAACAATTGTGCGAGCCAATGACTAATTGGAAATAATACATACTGATGTATGCGGTCCAATTAGTGTTGAGGCTCGCGGCGGGTATCATTATTTTCTGACCTTCACAGATGATTTGAGCATATATGGGTATATCTACTTAATGAAACACAAGTCTCAAACATTTTAAAAGTTCAAAGAATTTCAGAGTGAAGTGGAGAATCATCATAACAAGAAAATAAAGTTTCTAAGATCTGATCATGTAGGTGAATATTTGAGTTACGAGTTTGTCCTTCATTTCAAACAATGTGGAATAGTTTCACAACTCACGCCACCTGGAACACCACAGCGTAATGTTGTGTCCGAACGTTGTAACCGTACTTTATTAGATATGGTGCGATCTATGATGTCTCTTACCGATTTACCATGTTATGCATTAGAGACAGCTGCATTAGATACAACTACATTAGAGACAGCTGCATTAGAGACAGCTGCATTAGAGACAGCTGCATTCACGTTAAATAGGGCACCATCAAAATCCGTTGAGACGACACCGTATGAACTGTGGTTTGGCAATAAACCTAAGCTGTCATTTCTTAAAGTTTGGGGATGCGATGCTAATGTCAAAAGGCTTCATCCTGATAAGCTCGAACCCAAATTGGAGAAGTGCGTCTTCATAGGATACCCTAAGGAAACAATTGGGTACACCTTCTACCAAAGATCCGAAGACAAGATCTTTGTTGCCAAGAATGGAACCTTTCTAGAGAAGGAGTTTCTCTCGAAAGAAGTGAGCGGGAGGAAAGTAGAACTTGATGAGGTAATTGTGCCATCTCTCAATTTGGAAGGTAGATCATCTGAGAAATCCATTCCCGTGATGCCTACACCAACTAGAGAGGAAGCTAATGATGATGATCACGAACCTTCAGATCAAGTTAATACTGAACCTCGTAGGTCAACCAGAGCATGAACCGCACCAGAGTGGTACAGCAAACCTGTTCTGGAAGTCATGTTAGTTGACCATGACGAACCTACGAACTATGAAGAAACTATGATGAGCCCAGATTCCGATAAATGGCTTGAGGCCATGAAATTTGAGATAGGATCCATGTATGAGAACAAAGTGTGGACTTTAGTGGGATTGCCCGATGATCGAGGACCCATAGAGAATAAATGGATCTTCAAGAAGAAGACTGACACTCATGGTAATGTTACTGTCTATAAAGCTTGACTTGTCGCAAAAGGTTTTCGACAAGTTCAAGGAGCTGACTATGATGAGACTTTCTCACCCGTAGCGATGCTTAAGTATGACCGAATGATGTTAGAAATTGCCGCATTTTATGATTATGAAATATGGCAAATGGACGTCAAAATTGCATTCCTTAATGGATTTCTTAAAGAAGAATTGTATATGATGCAACCAGAAGGTTTTGTCGATCCTAAAGCTTCTAACAATGCGTGCAAGCTCCAGGGATCCATTTGTGGACTAGTGCAAGCATCGCGGAGTTGGAATATACGCTTTGACGAGGTGATCAAAGCATATGGTTTCATACAGACTTTCGGAGAAGCCTGTATTTACAAGAAAGTGAGTGGGAGCTATGTAGCATTTCTAATATTATATGTGGATGACATATTGTTGATTGGAAATGATATAGAATTTTTGGGTAGCATAAAAGGATACTTGAATAAAAGTTTTTCAATGAAAGACCTTGGAGAAGCTGCTTATATATTTGGCATCAAGATCTATAGAGAGAGATCAAGACGCTTAATAGGACTTTCACAAAGCACATACCTTAATAAAGTTTTGAAGAATTTCAAAATGGATCAGTCAAAGAAAGGGTTCTTGCCTGTGTTACAAGGTGTGAAGTTGAGTCAGACTCAATTCCCGACCACTGCAGAAGATAGAGAGAAAATGAAAGTCGTTCCCTATGCCTCAGCCATAGGTCTGCTATGATGTGTCCTAGACCTGATGTGTGCCTTGCTATAAGTTTAGCAGGGAGGTACCAAAGTAATCTATTTGTAGCGACCCGACCCGAATGGATCAAGTCTCTGTGCTTAAGTGTCATCCCTGGATCGGTATGCTGACACACACATTACTCGAGGATTTATAACAGAGGTAAATCACATGTATAAAGTAACGTAAATACTATTACCTCAATCCAAATAGCGGAAGTAACAAGGTTGTGGATTCCCATCAACACCAACGGCAAAGTTGAGTGTAGAAATCATAACCCTAACGTATCACTTACTCGTCGTAAGATCCTGCAACATGAGATGTTGTAGCCACAAAGGGTCAGTACATTGAATGTACTGGCAGATTCACACCATAGAGCAATGATGAATAAAGACTATCACTACATGCATATTTGGCAGGTGGAAAAGCTCTATGGTTACAGTTTTGCGTAAAGCCAATTTTTTTCCTACTGCAAAGGAATAAATTTATTTAACTATCATGGTGGTTGTAAAACATTGAGAATGGTTGACAACATTCTCAATCCCAATTAAAAGTACTCATTAACAACCCAACAATATTAATTAAAGTAACATGATGAGATTCACATATCCAAATACTAGATACTCAAGATGTCCATAACCGGGGACACGGCTAACCATGATTAGTTTATACACTCTGCAGAGGTTTCCGCACTTTTCCCCACATGACTTGATCTCCTCCGTTTGGTTTCTCGCACTACATGGTGTTTGAGAAACGGATGACCGAGACATAGTCTTTCAGAAGTGCTAGAACCGTATGATGGGTAGACCGTACCAACCTACATCCCCTACATCTGCTAGTCTACCACTGTAAGAGTTCGCACGACTTAGTCAACTATGCTAGAGCCCATAATAGCATGTGGCTGCACACGGAAGTTTCTAGTTTGAATAATCTTATGATCCCTTTGAGCCTGGGTGGCGGTCCGAAGAAAAACAGGCAAGTCCTGGAAACCCAGGTGCCTAGACAGGCAAGTCCTGGAGTAACCAGGTGCCTCAATCCACCCAGATGTGTGTTTAAGTTGCCACCTTAAATAAACCATTAATTAACAAACTCACATCTGTCATGGATACACTCAGCAAATCCATGTCTACTAGCATAGCATGGCATAATAAGCAAACATAGAAGTAACTCCCAAAGGTTTGAATAATAAAACAGGGCAATAGGTTCCTACCTCATCAACTACTTCCCAATACCCACAATTTAATTAGATCCTAATCATGCAATGTTTTGACGATTGAAACTAATGCATGAAAACTGGGTAATAAGGGATATGATCAAAGTGTGAACTTGCCTGCAACGTTGATGAAGATGATTCGCACTCATAACTCCTGATAGTTCTACTCATTACACTCCGGTCAATCTATCGTGAGCAAGCAATAGTAATCACACATAAGCAATCACTCAAAAGATCGGAAAGAATGAAGAGTACGATTTGGATATCATCAAAACCAAGCGAATAACTCTTGCAACATAATTTTTTTTCGAATAGTACCAAAATTATGTGAAATTGGCCTTATCAGAAAGTTTAGGTCAAGAGCTTCGATTTGCAAAAAGAATCACTCAAATCGGAGTTTTAAAACTCAAGTTTTGATTAAACAAATTTCAAATAATAAACTGTTGGAATTCAAATTTTAAAAGTTTCAAAAACATGTTTATGTTGGATTACTGGATAGAGGGGGATCATAATGAAGAAACAGGCGTTGGTTTCGTTGGATTTGGACTAACGAGTAAAAAGTTGTGGTCGATTGAAGATCAGGGACTAACCTGTAAATAAAATACTCACAGATAAGTCCCTGGCAGAAAATAAAAAGAAAAAGAAAAACTCTACCGAACGAACGTTCGCTGCGGGAAGCTAACTAACGAAAATTGTTCGCTAAAGAAGCTAACTAATGAATGAGCACTAAATAATGAAATCTAAAAAAACAAAACCGCCTGAAGGAAAAAACCGAAGAAACCTAGAAGAAATAAACCGGGCCGGGAGGTTATACTGGTTCGGCCGATTCGGGCAGATCGGCCGGCGGGTCGTCGGCGGCGTCGGTTACGGCGTCGGCTGCCGCGGGGAGG
>NC_057807.1:177790586-177918896 GCF_018294505.1 Triticum aestivum | reverse complement strand
GACGGCGACGAGAGCGGCGGCTGCGGCCTCCGATGGCGGTGGTGGCGGCGGTGAAATGCGGTGACGGCGGCGCGAGATGCGGGGCGAGGCGAGAGGAGGAAAAGAGGGGCGGCGGCGTCGGGGCTGGCCTTTTAAAGGGGGCAGGGGAGGGCGGTGGCGTTGGGAAGGGGGCGACGGGCGCCGTGGGGGCGGCGGACTCCGGCGAGTCCCGCTGGGGCACGCGAGGAGGAAGGCGGCAGCGTGCTGGCTGGGCTGGGCCGTGGCCTGGCCTGGGAGCTGGGCCGGCCCAGTTAGGCGGAAGTTTTTTTTTAATAAAACGTTTTCTCAGAAAAAAAAACAGAATAGAAAAATATATATTATATAGGCATATAATATATCAAAATTTTCAGAAAAAGATTTCCTACATCTTGAACATTTTTATAGCATCAAATAAAATTCACACTAATTTAAATAATTCAAACAGTGCTACTGCTCTAATAAAATCCAAAGAAAATCATTTTGAAAATACCAAAATTATTCAAATTTATTTCTCTCCAATTTTCTGATGTAGGGAATCATGTTACCCTATTTTCCATTTATTTTATTTTTGGAGAAAAATAATTTGAATAAAACTCAAATAACTCCAAATTGAAAATAAATTCAAATGAACTTTGAATTTAATTCTTTGAAACTCCCAATTCATATTTCATATATTTTGAAGAAGTCATTTTATCTTCTCTCATGAAAATCATTGAGTTGCGTGAAGTTTATGAATCGAAATATTTCCAAATGAAATTCAAATATTTTCAAATACCCTTTCATTTAATTAAATGGAAGAAGTCATATCATCTTCGCTCAAGGGTTTTGTATTTGAAAAGAATTTGAACTCACGGAGATCAGAAAAGAAAATGAAAGTTTGGGAAAGTCCTTTTATTCCCTCTCATTTAACTTTCAAAAAGTTTCGAATTTTACTCAATCAATCAAATCTATCTGTTTATTATAACATTCCAAAATTTAGAATTTTGGGATGTTACAAACCTACCACCGTTAAAATGAATCTCGTCCTCGAGATTCGGAGAGGCTAGCAAGAAATAGGTTAGGGTTTGGGGGTCTTCTCAAAATCCATCGATCGTCTCTAGGGTCTCGGGTGCTACCACCCTTAGAAACATGGTTACGGTTCCATCAAAACTCATGTACTCCATCCTTTTTGTTGACAGTGTTGGTCTTCCCAGATCTTCAGGAAAATTCCTTCTTGGGGCTCTTCCGGTAGCGGCATAAACTTTTCTTAATTCATGTATCCATTTCATCCTGGTAAGGTTATTCCGAGACTGGGTCTTCTTAGCTGACGGGTCTGGCGCCAATACTAAACAACTATCGATATCTCCTGGTGGTAAACAATTTATGGTTTCTCCTGCAGGAAAAGGGTCTGGGCTTCATTCTCACCGTATAACCTACGGTTGGCAACAGCTGCCGTGTACAAGGGAAAATACTTATACCATTCTAAGGTTCAAACAAGGTTTTGATCGTCGTCTCTCTACTATAGGTAAGTCACTCAGATTTACCATCCCGTATAGCAAGGCTAATAAGAAGAGTAAGTCGGTATGGTGATCAATCCATCACGCACCCAAATCATTACCTTGTATATGGTTTAGCGAATCTCGCATACTAACACTCGGTCATCCTTACAAGCATTGCAGAATTTCTCGTGTCAACGAACTAAGTTCGGATAAATCCATGGATTTTGCAAGCCAAACAACCATCTATCGTTCCTTCACAACTCTCAGGTTTTGCGTAAACCCCTATAGAATCATCTATGGGTAGGGTCGTAATCTCTTCCAGGTTTTCCTTCAACAAGAGGGTGCTTGCTTCTTGGCAGGTCCTGGGGCCTGTGGGTTATGGCCCACTCATCACTTGTAGTCCTTGAAGTTATCCTCGGGCTTCTGATCATTATTCCAACTTCCAACTTCCAACTTCCTAGTATTCTTATATCCATCCTATTGTACTGTCTTCCTTCCTTCTATTGGCACCAAACTAGGACATGATTACTCAGACTCATCATGGAATTTCCATTGATCCATATTTCCAACATCATATCTCCTTTATATCCAATAGTAATTCATCTCTTCATCCTCGTGGGATATCCAACATACCGAGATAAAACTTATATTTATGAAGTCCGTACTCCACTTCGTGGAACATCATTATCCTTTCCAGGGTCAAGCATCCTTACAGGGGAATATTGGCCATCTCTACATGGCACTTCTTCAATTGGGAAACGTGAAACACATCATGAACTCCTAACAGTCCTTCAAGGTGACTCCAATTTGTTGGCCATTTCTCCCATACGTTCCAAAACTCGGTATGGTCCTACAAATCTCGGGGCTAACTTTCTCTTAACTCCAAATCATTTAACTCCTCAGAGGGGACACATGAAGACATGCTCTGTCTCCAATTTCATAGACTTCCTCCTTGCATTTTTGAGTCTGCATAACTCTTCTGCCAGGACTGAGCTACCTTCAGTCTATCTCGAAGCAACTTAACATTATCTTCTAAATCCTTGATCACATTTGGTCCAAAACAACTGACGGTCTCCAACTTCATCCCACATCAACGGTGTCTGGCTCCTTCTCATACAAAGCTTAAAAAGGGGCCATCTTCAAACTGGCTGGGTAACTGTTGTTGTATGAGAACTCCACGTAAGGTAGATCATCATCACTACTAGATCCATAATCTAGTCCACACGCTCTCAACATGTCCTCCAGAATCTGATTGACTCTCTCGATCTATCCATCTGTCTGCGGATGAAAGGCTGTACTGAACTCTAGCCTAGTACCCAAAGTGTGGTGCAGCTGGTTCCAAAACTTTGAGGTAAACTGTGTTCCTCTATCTGATACGATGGTCCTCGGAACTCCATGCAGACATACGATCCTGGTCAAATATATCTTGGCCAACTTCGCACTTGTATAGGTGGTTTTCACTGGGATAAAGTGAGCCACTTTGGTCAAGCGAATCAACTACTACCCAGATAGAATCATATCCCGATCCGGTTCTGGGAAATCCGGTAATGAAATCCATGCCAAGCTTATCCCACTTCCATTCGTGTATCGGCATAGGCTGTTGTAATCCTGCTGGCTTCTGATGCTCTACTTTTACTCTCTCTGGCATACATCACCTACGACTACATACTCCGCAATATCCTTCTTCATACCAGTCCACCAGAAACACTCCTTCAAATCCAAATACATCTTGGTGTTTCCAGGGCGAATCGAGTATGGTGAGTCATGAGCCTCTTGAAGTATTTACTTCCTGATCCCTGCATTATTGGGAACATATACACGGTCCTCGAACCATAAGGTGTCGTGCTCATCCTTGCGAAAACCTTTGGCCTTTCCTTTGCTCATCCTCTCTTTTTCCTCAGCAATCTCTTTGTCATCCTTCTGAGCTTCATGAATCCTTCCCAATAATGTAGACTGAACTTCCATTGCTGCAACAGAACCTTTGGGAACAATCTCCAACTGAAGTTCCCTGAGATCCTCGGCTAACTCCTTTGGGAAATCCCCACTTATGAGGCTATTCGTCCTTGTTTTCTTTATGGTTGTGTCCTATTCCTCCACAAAGCTTGTATGCACAATGTTTCTTCATATTCCTTTCCATAAGGCCTCAACTTCTGGGACACAAACTAAGACTTTAGCAAAGTCAACTTAAATTCATTCCAAGTGGTTAGTCTTTGCCATCCATTGATGGTTTGGTACATCCTCCACCAAGTAGCAGCAACTCTTACAAAGCACTGAAGAGCATGATGGGTTATATCCTTTCTAGCTTTAGGGTTATCCTCCATGTTCGGAATCCATCAGTCCGTATCCAATTGACTCATCGGTCCAGAAAATACGATCTCATCTCCATTCATCCTCTATTTGGTCCATGGGTTTGGGGTGGGATAAGAGAGATCGAGAGGGATGCACACAATACAAACAATAGTTTTGAAAAGACAGGTTTTATTATGGCTGTCGGAAAAACATCAAACAAATGACAGCTCACAATCGTCGCATCTAACACAGGTATATAATAGGGGTTTGGGTTTCTAATGGTCCATAAATCTTCAAAGTCATCAAACTCTTCGATTCTTGTTCATGTCTCCGATGGCTTCTTCCGATCATGCTTGTCCTTCTCAAGTTCTTTTACCAGATCATCTTTGTTGACGCGAAGTTTCTCCTGATGTCCTTTAATATTCTGCAGTTGTGTTCCCAACTTCTGGGTTTCAACATCCTTGGCATGAACCATGTCCTTCTATTCTTCAGCTCCTGACAAATCTCCGGTATCTCGAGGTTTTGCTCCTCCATCTTGGCTACTTTCAGCTTCTGGGTCCTGAGTTCTTCACGAACTGCTTCCTTGTCAATTACGACTTCCTAAAGTCCATCTTAAAGTCCCTGATGTAATACTCCAGATCCCGGCGATACACCAACTAACTTTAAAACTGCATCCTTTGCTGATGGGTGCTCCATCAGCTTTCTACCATCCAATCCTTCCGTGCATATGCATGCTTAACTCAGCGTGGTGACAATAGCATAGGCGAACGATAACATCATGAATGTTCATGTTTCTGCTCTTGTCATTTCCATGAGCTATCATTCCATAGTTGATATCTCCTGTCCTAGGGCTTTCTTGACAAAACCTTTGAGTTCTAATGCTTCATGTTCCGGTCTTTCTCCAACACACCTTGATCTCGGGTATCGACAGCTTCCATAGTCTTCCAAGTTCCATAAGGGGTGCCTTTCTAGGTCATACAAATCTGGAAATTCTTCAAAGCCTTCAAATTCTCCTAGTCTTCAGAGTCTTCAACAGTTGTAGTTTCCATCATTATAATGCTCGGTAAAATCCTCTTCATTCCGAAGTGGTCTTAGTTGTCCAATATCTGGTCCTTCTTGGGGTGGTCTCATCAGTCGAATCTTCATGTGGTCAAGAAGGGGGAAAGGGTATAGTCTCACTAAAAGGAATTTTTGAATAAGCTTAGAAGAGAAGAGAGGTAAAAGATTCTTTTGAAAAGAAAGTTTTAGAGAAAAATCTTTCCTATGGGCTTGCCAGTTTCTAGGGTCACGTTCTATAGTCAACATGTGCTCTGATACCATCTTGAAGCGACCCGACCCGAATGGATCAAGTCTCTGTGCTTAAGTGTCATCCCTGGATCGGTATGCTGACACACACAGTACTCGAGGATTTATAACAGAGGTAAATCACATGTATAAAGTAACGTAAATACTATTACCTCAATTCAAATAGCGGAAGTAACAAGGTTGTGGATTCCCATCAACACCAATTGCAAAGTTGAGTGTAGAAATTGTAACCCTAACGTATCACTTACTTGTCGTAAGATCCTGCAACATGAGACGTTGCAGCCACTAAGGGTCAATACATTGAATGTACTGGCAAATTCACACCATAGAGCAATGATGAATAAAGACTATCACTACATGCATATTTGGCTGGTGGAAAAGCTCTATGGTTACAGTTTTGCGTAAAGCCAATTTTTTTCCTACTGCAAAGGAATAAATTTATTTAACTATCATGGTGGTTGTAAAACATTGAGAATGGTTGACAGCATTCTCAATCCCAATTAGAAGTACTCATTAACAACCCAACAATATTAATTAAAGTAAGATGATGAGATTCACAATGATATCCAAATACTAGATACTCAAGATGTCCATAACTGGGGACACGACTAACCATGATTAGTTTATACACTCTGCAGAGGTTTGCGGACTTTTCCCCACATGACTCGATCTCCTCCGTTTGGTTTCTCGCACTACATGGTGTTTGAGAAACCGATGACCGAGACATAGTCTTTCAGAAGCGCTAGCACCTTACGATGGGTAGACCGTACCAACCTACATCCCCTACATCTGCTAGTCTACCACTGTAAGAGTTCGCATGACTTAGTCAACTATGCTAGAGCCCATAATAGCATGTGGCTGCACACAGAAGTTTCTAGTTTGAATAATCTTATGATCTCTTTGAGCCTGGGTGGCGGTCCGAAGAAAAACAGGCAAGTCCTGGAAACCCAGGTGCCTAGACAGGCAAGTCCTGGAGTAACCAGGTGCCTCAATCCACCCAGATGTGTGTTTAAGTTGCCACCTTAAATAAACCATTAATTAACAAACTCACATCTGTCATGGATACACTCACCCAATCCACGTCTACTAGCATAGCATGGCATAATAAGAAAACATAGAAGTAACTCCCAAAGGTTTGAATAATAAAACAGGGCAATAGGTTCCTACCTCATCAACTACTTCCCAATACCCACAATTTAATTAGATCCTAATCATGCAATGTTTTGAGGGTTGAAACTAATGCATAAAAACTGGGTAATAACGGATATGATCAAAGTTTGAACTTGCCTGCAACATTGATGAAGATGATTCGCACTCATAAGTCCTGATAGTTCTACTCGTCACACTCCGATCAATCTATCGTGAGCAAGCAATAGTAACCACACATAAGCAATCACTCAAAAGATCGGAAAGAACGAAGAGTACGATTCGAAAATCATCAAAACCAAGCGAATAACTCTGGCAACATAAAACAATTTCTAACAGTACCAAAATTATGTGAATTTGGCCTTATCAGAAAGTTTAGGTCAAGAGCTTCGATTTGCAAAAATAATCACTCAAATCGGAGTTTTGATCAAATAAAGTTCAAATACTAAACTGTTGGAATTCAAATTTTAAAACTTTCAAAAACAGGTTTATGTTGGATTACTGGATAGAGGGGATCATAATGAAGAAACAGGCGTTGGTTTCGTTGGATTTGGACTAATGAGTAAAAAGTTGTGGTCGATTGAAGATCAGGGACTAACTTGTAAATAAAATACTCACAGATAAGTCCCTGGCCGAAAATAAAAATAAAAAGAAAAACTCTACCGAACGAACGTTCGTTGCGGGAAGCTAACTAATGAATGAGCACTAAATAATGAAATCTAAAAAAATAAAACCGCCTAAAGGAAAAAACCGAAGAAACCTAGAAGAAATAAACCGGGCCGGGTGGTTATTCCGGTTCGGCTGGTTCGGGCAGATCGGCCGGCGGGTCGTTAGCGGCGGCGGTTACGGCGGCGGCTGCCGCTGGGAGGCCACTCCGATGGTCGGCGGCGGCAGCGGAGTAGACGGGGAGAGGCGGCGCTGGGCGGCGGGTGCGGTGTCGGTGTCGGCGGTGGTCGACGGCGACGAGAGCGGCGGCTGCGGCCTCCGGTGGCGGTGGCGGCGGTGGTGAGATGCGGTGATGGCGGCGCGAGATGCGGGGCGAGGCGAGAGGAGGAAAAGAGGTGCGGCGGCATCGGGGCTGGCCTTTTTAAAGGGGCAGGGAAGGGCGGTGGCGTGGGGAAGGGGGCGACGGGCGCCGTGGGGGCGGCGGACTCCGGCGAGTCCCGCTGGGGCATGCGAGGAGGAAGGCGGCGGCGCGCTGGCTGGGCTGGGCCATGGCCTGGCCTGGGACCTGGGCCGGCCCAGTTAGGCGGAAGGTTTTTTTAATAAAACGTTTTCTCAAACAAAAAAATAGAATAGAAAAATATATATTATATAGGCATATAATATATCAAAATTTTCAGAAAAAGATTTCCTACATCGTGAACATTTTTATAGCATCAAATAAAATTCACACTAATTTAAATAATTCAAATAGTGCTACTGCTCTAATAAAATCCAAAGAAAATCATTTTAAATTTTATTTCTCTCCAATTTTCTGATGTAGGGAATCATGTTACCCTATTTTCCATATATTTAATTTTGGAGAAAAATAATTTGAATAAAACTCAAATAACTCCAAATTGAAAATAAATTCAAACGAACTTTGAATTTAATTCTTTGAAACTCCCAACTCATATTTCATATATTTTGAAGAAGTCATTTTATCTTCTCTCATGAAAATCATTGAGTTGCGTGAAGTTTATGAATCGAAATATTTCCAAATGAAATTCAAATATTTTAAAATACCCTTTCATTTAATTAAATGGAAGAAGTCATATCATCTTTGCTCAAGGGTTTTGTATTTGAAAAGAATTTGAACTCACGGAGATCAGAAAAGAAAAAGAAAGTTTGGGAAAGTCCTTTTATTCCCTCTCATTTAACTTTCAAAAAGTTTCGAATTTCACTCAATCAATCAAACAATCAATCAAATCTATCTATTTATTATAACTTTCCAAAATTTAGAATTTTGGGATGTTACATTATTAGTGGATCACCGGACAGCGGTCAAGAACATCCTGAAGTACCTGAAAAGGACTAAGGATTTGTTTCTCGTTTATGGAGGTGACAAAGAGCTCGTCATAAATGGTTACATCGATGCTAGTTTTGACACTGAACCAGATGACTCAAAGTCACAAACAGGATACGTATTTTTATTGAATGGCGGAGCTCTCAGTTGGTGCAGTTCCAAGCAGAGCGTCGTGGCGGGATCTACATGTGAAGCGGAGTACATAGCTACTTCAGAAGCAGCAAATGAAGAAGTCTGGATGAAGGAGTTCATATCCGATCTAGGTGTAATATCTAGCGCATCGGGTCCAACGAAAATCTTTTGTGGCAATACTAGAGCAATTGCCTTGGTGAAGGAATATAAATTTCACAAAAAGTTCAAACACATCAAAAGAAGCTTCAACTCCATCCATGATCTAGTCAAGGAAGGAGATATAGAAATTTGCAAAATACATACGGATCTGAATGTAGCAGACCCATTGACTAAGCCTCATCCACGAGCAAAACATGATCAGCACCAAGACTCCACGGGTGTTAGAATCATTACAATGTTATCTAGATTATTGACTCTAGTGCAAGTGGGAGACTGAAGGAAATATGCCCTAGAGGCAATAATAAAGTTTTTATTTTATATTTCCTTATTCATGATAATTTTTTACTATTGATGCTAGAATTGTATTAACTGGAAACATGATACATGTGTGGATACATAGACAAAACACCGTGTCCCTAGTATGCCTCTACTTGACTACCTCGTTAATCAAAGATGATTAAGTTTCCTAACCATAGCCATGTGTTGTCATTTGATGAACGGGATCACATCATTAGGAGAATGTTGTGATGGACAAGACCCATTCGTTAGCTTAGCATTATGATCGCTCAGTTTTATTGCTACTGCTTTCTTCATGTCAAATACATATTCCTCCGACTATCAGATTGTGCAACTCCCGGATACCGGAGGAATGCCTTGTGTGATATCAAACGTCACAATGTAACTGGGTGATTATGAAGATGATCTACAGGTATCTCCGAAGGTGTTTGGTGAGTATCGTAGTGGTATCTCTGGGCCCTCTCAGTAAGGCACACCATAAGAAGCCTTGCAAGAAAAGTGACTAATGAGTTAGTTGCAGGATGATGCATTACTGAACGAGTAAAGAGACTTGACGGTAACTAGATTGAACTAGGTATGAAGATACCGATGATCAATTCTCGGGCAAGTAACATACCGATGATAAAGGGAATAACATATTTTGTCATAACGGTTCGACCTATAAAGATCTTCATAGAATATGTAGGAGCCAATATGAGAATCTAGGTTCCATTGTAGGTTATTGACTGGAGAGGTGTCTCGGTCATGTCTACATAGTTCTCAAACCCGTATGGTCTGCACGCTTAAAGTTCGATGACGATTTTGTATTATATGAGTTATGTGATTTTGTCACCGAATGTTATTCGGATTCCCGGATGAGATCACAGACATGACGAGGAGTCTCAAAATGGTCGAGAGGTAAATATTGATATATAGGAAGATAGTATTCGGACACAGGAAGTGTTTCGGGGTGTATTGGGTACATAGGAGGGGAGCACACCAGCCCACAAGGGGTGGAGCGCCCCCCCCCCCTAGTAAGGAGGATGAATAGGAGAAGGAGAAGAGTTCCATCTCCTCCTTTTTGCCCCTTCCGGTAAAAGGAATGGGGGCGAATTGGTAGGGCCCCCAAATAGGATTCCTTCTACTTCGGTCGCCCAAGGCAGCTCCCCCCTCCCACCTATATATACATGGGGAGGGGGCGCCTAGAACACACACCAACGATTGTTAGCCATGTGTGGCGCCCCCCACCCCACAGTTTACACCTCCGGTCATATTCTCATAGTGCTTAGGCGAAGCCCTACGCGGATAACTTCACCATCACCGTCACCATGCCGTCGTGCTGACAGAACTCATCTAGTTCCTTGCCACTCTGCTGGATCAAGAGTTCGAGGGACATCATCGAGCTAAACATGTGCAGAACTCGCAGGTGTCGTACGTTCCGTGCTTGATCGGTCGGATTGAGAAAACTTTGACTACATCAACCGCATTGGAAAACGCTTCCTCTTTCGGTCTACGAGGGTACATTGACACACTCTCCCCCTCTCGTTGCTATGCATCTCCTAGATAGATCTTGCGTGAGCGTAGGATTTTTTTTTTGAAATTGCATGCTACGTTCCCCAACACCACTCTTCCTCGTTGCCGGCTGTGCCCACGCACGCGCACCGGCTTTGTGGTCGTGGTGGCTTTGGGTGGCTAGGGGAACCGATGATGTACTTCGTCTGCTGCTGTGATAGTATGTCCAAGAGAGCATTGGAGAGCGTCAGGAGCGGAGCCGGCGATGTCCTTCATCTACTCATGTGACAGTAAATCCAAGAGAGCATTGGACTGCGAGGAGGCCATGGTTGGAGTGGTGCCGACAGAAGGAAGGGACTGCAGGGGAATGACTGTGGGTCTTTGGCTATGGCTGGGGCTAAAGTTAATATCGCATGCGAATGGCAATGAGTTGCGGCAAACGGACGGACGGCTAGCGCCGGAGTAGGTTCGTCGGCAGCAGCGTGTCCTTAATGTGGGTGGCGGATGGACGGCTGGCCGTGGTGTCGTTAACGCGGAGCTGTCGCTTGCATCGGGATGCCGCATGGGTGGCGCTCTCTCAGCCATCGCGTTGCTGCAATGTCGGTGCTAGTGAGAGGATGCGTCGGGCTTGAATGCGGCATTGACGTTCTGGAGCGACGGTGACCATTTCAGGCAGGAAGCGCGTGCGAGCGACGGAAGGGGTTTCAGTGGACTAGGGAGGTCAGACGCTGGCGTGGTGGTACATTATTTTTATAATTTGCAAAAGTACTCAATTAATGTGGTAGTTCACTTTTTTTTCTACGATCAACAAACACCCTAGAAAGCACCATGTTCAAATTTGGCACTTCTCCGGGGTTCATTTACCATATTTAGGCCATTATGTGCATTTTGTAGAAATTTTCTACCACCATCTTGATGTATTGGTTCCCTTAGTATTTTGTGCCAAACTTTGACAATAGACTGAACTAAGAAAATGTATAGAAATGTCGAAGCAAACCACGAAAAATCCCAAAAAATAACACAACACTCCTGTTGTTCTACGTTGACACTAGAAATCTTTTCAAAGCTAGAAAAGGCAACGGATATCGTTTCGTCCACAAAGCTGACGCATTTCCCAAGGTTCACAAATTTCAGACGAGTTTTGGATTTACTAGAATTACAAAAGCAAGCACCTCAACATTTGTCGAGAGCCACGGTGCCCGTGGTGTTTGAAATTCATCCCCATTTCTTGCATGTGACATAAGCATCAATGATGAGGACATGGATACCACATTTACACCCACAATCCATGCTACTATACCTATCGGACCAATTACTAGAGCCCGCGCACGCCAGTTAAATTATCAGGTACTTTTGTTTCTTAGTAATGTTTGTAATGTTCATGAGAATGTGATGCTGCCTAACTTGGATACATTTGTGTTGCTTACAATTGAAGGGCTTAGCACAGACAAGAAGGATGAACATTGGAGCATGATCAAGCATGGAGATGAAGGCGTGTGCGAAGAGAACACAAACGGAGGTTCCAGTGGAGATTTCCGAACTTTGAAGCCACCATGATGACATACCAGAAGATGGACGAAATATACAAGATGGCTTGTCATAAATTTCGTCCATAGCTTATTATTGGTGTTGCGCTACCTTATTTTTGGGCCAGGCCCATGTAATCTATTTTTAGAGTCCATATCATAGTGGAATCGACTTAGGAGGTGTTTTAGTCCCACCTTGCCAAGGGTGGACGAAATCCCCTCTCTTTTCCCTATAAATACAGCCCTTAAGGCACCGTTTAGACTGGGGGTTTTATTTAGTTAAAAGTTAGCGATCGCTGCAATTTCGTGTACTTCGTTTGTGTCCAACGACTAGACCAAGACCGGTTATGAAACCCCACTTTTATCAATACTTCATCCATACTTGCAATATTCAGATTGCTTAATCATATTCTTGCTTGTTATTTGATTGCTTGCAGGAATAGACCTTCGTGGTCAGGTTGATCGTGCTCCAGCGTGGTCAATAACCTCTCGGAGTTGGTTTAGCGATTGCTAAGGCACAACGTCATGCACGTTTGTAGTCGGATCGTCAAAGTCGCCTCCACCAAATCGATAGTTATCATCTCATCGAAAGATTGAGACCCTCGCCTCTATCAAGTGGTATCAGTTTTCAGTTTGCTCGGTGAGATTTTCAGTTTTTCATAGTCTAGATTGCATATCTTCTTCATACCTATAGTGGATACCACAGTTACACCCACAATCCATGCTACTATACCTATCAGACCAATTACTAGAGCCCGCGCATGCCAGTTAAATTATCAGGTACTTCCGTTTCTTAGTAATGTTTCTCATGTTCATGAGAATGTCATGCTGCCTAACTTGGATACATTTGTGTTGCTTACAATTGAAGGGTTTAGCACAGACAAGAAGGATGAACATTGGAGCATGATCAAGCACGGAGATGAAGGCGTGTGCGAAGAGAACAAGAACGGAGGTTCCAGTGGAGATTTCCGAACTTTGAAGCCACCATGATGACATACCAGAAGATGGACGAAATATACAAGATGGCTTGTCATAAATTTCGTCCATAGCTTATTATTGGTGTTGCGCCACCTTATTTTTGGGCTAGGCCCATGTAATCTATTTTTAGAGTCCATATCATAGGGGAAACGACTTAGGAGATGTTTAGTCCCACCTTGCCAAGGGTGGACGAAATCCCCTCTCTTTTCCCTATAAATACAGCCCTTAAGGCACCGTTTAGACTGGGGGTTTTATTTAGTTAAAAGTTAGCCATCGCTGCAACTTCGTGTACTTCGTTTGTGTCCAACAACCAGACCAAGACAGCTTATGAAACCCCACTTTTATCAATACTTCATCCATACTCGCAATATTCAGATTGCTTATTCATATTGTTGCTTGTTCTTTGATTGCTTGCAGGAATAGACCTTCGTGGTCAGGTTGATTGTGCTCCAGCTTGGTCAATAACCTCTCGGAGTTGGTTTAGCGATTGCTAAGGCGCAATGTCGTGCACGTTTGTAGTCGGATCGTCAAAGTCGTCTCCACCAAATCGATAGTTATCATCTCATCGAAAGATCGGGACCCTCGCCTCTATCAATCAACCCATGGACACATATATCATTTTACAAACCATTTTGGTGCACCGGAGCATGTGCATGTAGTTTAATTTTGAATTGTGCACCTGAAATGCCTAGAAAACCAACTTAATGTATAAAAAAGATCAAACGAACCCTGAATAATTCCAATTTTTTTGACGACACACCTACAGTTGCATGTTCACTGCAGATAAAAGTTGTACCAATTCAAAAACCATCCTTTGTAGCTGTGACCCCATTATGTAATTCAAATCAAGACGAAAAATCAAGTATATCAGACAGAGTTTATTATCACCAACCGTGTGAGATGCATCACAAAATATCTTGGAGCACCATCGGAGTATATATAGTACGCATATGGCTTATGCAAGAAGGCGCGTCAGTTACAGTTCACAGCCGGCGTGTCAAGCACTAGCTCGCCCTTTCACTGTTCAATCATCGCCGGTGAAAGATGGGGACGTGGAGCCGCTTCATGAGGGCAACTTTGATGGCCCACTCCTGTGAGAGCGCGGCTGTAGCCGCCAGGCGCGTGCTAACAAGCTTCATGAGCGCAGCCGCAATCTATATGAATCGTTTGTGTTGTTCACATATCGTACACAATGCTGAATAAGGGACTGTGTCTGATGACACTTTGCGCGCCAGTTTTTCACTGAACCGATTCAAAATTTTTGGCTTCCGCGGAAATATCTACCTCCTCGCCACCTCCCCCTTACCAAAAGCCACATTTCCCCTGTTTCCGCCTTTCTTTCCAAGTTGAAACCTTCACTCCTTGCTTGCAGCGCCACCGCCTTGCTGGCGATCCTCCTTCATGCTGCTCGGCCTCATCTATCCAAGCAGGTAATCCACACCGACCCCCATCCTCCTCCTCCTTCCACACCCACATCCCCCACCGCCGGCGCGACACCTTCCACCCAAAAAACCGACCCCTCCACCAAATAACCGCTGCACTAAGTCATGGTGCATGCAGTATAGCCAGGAGCTCAAGGAACATTTGGCAGCAGAGAAGCAAATCGCAGTCGAACGCATGGATGAGGTTGCGATGGCTGCCATTCGTGCCGACCCCTAGATCTTGGAGAAGCACCTCGCCGTTGAGGCCACCGTCGACGCCTCGCGCGCCGACGCTACGACGCGGTTGGCTGCCTTACACGAAAGTTCATGGCGTTTTCTCGAGGCCACCCTGGGTGCCTTCGACGAAGACTACGAGGTGTTTTCTCAGCGTGCACGTGCTTACCTAAACTCGAGAGCCAGCAGGTTGGTGCCCAGAGTGGCTCAGGCAACACACAACTACGACAAGGCCACCCATACTGCAGAGCCCTCGCCCTCTTCCATGTCCAAGGAGCTAATCATCATCGATATCTTCGATGATGAGGAGTAGCTTGTCTTATTAGCTCACTATAAGGACCCACGTTCAGTTTGCTAGCTACGCCGGTTAAGCATGCTCGGATTACCCATTGCATGTGCTTCTCCTGCCTTTCCTTAACGAATTCTAGTGAATTGTGCTATCTACTTTCACCATGCAATCTGTTCCTCTAGTGTATATGTTCTATATGTCGTTCAATGTGGTGCTCACTTATTAACTGTTTGGTTAATTAGTTGTCGTGTGCAGTTAACTGCTTAGTTCAACTCTTCAGGGTGCAATTTTGTATTGTCTTCCATGTGAGAAATAAATTGAATTTTCTTTACAAAATACATGAGAAACAAATCCAATTGCTATATTTCCAAGTTGTCAAGCATGCTTAGTTTGGTTAACTGTCTGATCTTCTAGTATGTTATACATTGTGCAATGTGGTTCTCAGTTAACGTTTGGTTCATTTGTTGTGGTGTTTAGTTAACTGTTTGGTTCAATTCTGCAATGCGATGTTCAATTGTTGTGGGTGCATTTTGTTATTGTATACCATGTGAGAAATAAATCGAATTTGGCTACACTAAATACATGAGAAACAAATACAATTGCTATATTTCCAAGTTGCTCAACATGCTTGGTTTGGTTAACTGCCTGATCTTCTATTAGGAGTATGTTATATTGTGCAATATGGTGCTCAGTTAATGTTTGGTTCATTTGTTCTGGTGTTTAGTTAACTGTTTGGTTCAATTCCGCAATGCGATGTCCAATTGTCGTGAGTAGAATTTTGTATTGTTGTGCATGTGAGGAATAAATCGAATTTGGTTGCACTTAATACATGAGAAACATATACAATTGTTATATTTCCTAGTTCTTAATCATGCTTGGTTTGAATAAATGGGTTTTCCATGTGGCTTGAATTAATCTGATGTATCTGAAATGTGCTTATTTTTCATCAACATAATTTACTTAAAGCATGCGAACCCTCACTTAACCTGATCACTAACTACCTTATATGTGTTGTAGGGAAACAATGGGAAGCACTGATGTTTACAATCGAGGTTTGCACATTCATGACCCTTTGTCTAATAGCACATTATTGTGCAATTGCAGGAACCATTCTAATATTTAGGTTTTTAACAATTTTGTCTTGCACATGTAGGTCCTGCTGTCAGAGATTTTGACCCACTATTCGACCCTTTTTGCATAAGGGGAAATGAGTTGTCCATGAATATCAGTCAAGTCAAGAAACTCAGAAAGATTGTTGGATAAAGAACTTAGCAACAAGAAACAACAAGATCTTTGTCTGCATAATGAAGAAGACATCAGTTCACTACAGGATGGTACTAACTATTATACCTTGCCTTTTTTCTTCCTTTGCTCCATTTCCAATATAGAGAAGATATTTATGCAGATCCTTGTTTTTAGGACTTTCCAAAGTAGTTCATTGATGATTACCTCTCAAACCACCTATATGGTCAAAGGCGAGGAAGGTATTCATAACACCCACGGTTCAATATTTAAGTGTTCCTGGAGAGGACGAAGGATGGACGGTCAATCATCTACAGGCACTGGCCTAAAGTTGCAAGGACCTTCAATATCAATGAAGGCTCAATATTCGCCTTCCGCTTCAGGAATTTTCTAGATGAGATTCATCTGTCTATGTACCGCCTATGATGCTAATTTCAAAAGGTTAGAGATATTGCATGTGAAACTTAGTGCTGGTGCAGTTGTGTAATAGGGTAGCTGAGTGCTGAAGCTATATGATGTTGTACTCTGATGTATTTCAATTATGAAATCCCGCTTCCTTCATATGAAAATGAAATATATATATATATATATATATATATATATATATATATGTTGTGCTTAAATGAAATGTCAATTAGATTAATAAATGGATTATTAATAATAGGACAATTAGCCTGCTAATTGGGTTTTTCTATTGCAAACTTTTATTGAGAAAACACTGTGGGCGATGACCTCAGGCAGCGCACATAGTTTCTAGGAATAAACCATGTTTGATTAATGAACAATTACACACGACATCCTCTTGAAAATTGTTTGCATTAGGCCACCTTGCGCAAACGTTTACCACATAAAAAGTATGTCTGATGGATAGCCTTTGCCACACAGTTTCTTCTACGCACCATGTGTGATGCATTCAATAACGCAAACGATAAAATTGTTAATATCGTGTGAAATGGCATTGTTATCACAAACGATTTAATGGGGAAAATTGTGTTTGATGTACCTGCGAACGGAAACATTTTCCTTGTAGTGACTGTGTCGGATGTATATACGAACGAAAACGTACTTCCTGGACTAACTATGTGGGATGTACATACTATCGAAAATGTATTCCTTGGATTGTCTCCGTGGAATTTACATACGAACGGAAACGTTTAGCGGGGACTGACTATGTGGGATGTACTTACGACCGGAAACGATTTCGCCTATATAATTGTATTTTTTAGCATTACTGCACATATAACCGTATTTGATCGCTCGCCGATCGCATATGACCTCATTTTTCTGAGCGTGTGTGCCAGGAGGGCATATCCCCGATGGTTTCTTGGTCATGTGGGAAGGACCCCCTGTCGCAGTAACTCACTAGGCGATGGTTCGGAATGCCTTCGTGGAAAGGGGTTAAAAACAGTTTGAATAGCACCTCGTTGTACCAGTGCTTGTTGCCCATCAATGGTACCATGGGTAACGACTGCTAAGATATGTCCCAATTGGGTGACATCAGCTACAAGGTTCCGAGTTAGACCAAATGCCCCGTGCACATCCATGATTGGCAATCTGATTTTGATCGGCGGATGACTTTTCCCTACACAATCGTGCAAACAAGGCAGAATTCATAAAACCCAGACGAAAATCATTACATTTCAAAAACTTTTCATATAAACCGGACGACAAACATTACACTTTTCATACAAACCAGAGTAAAACCTACTCTAAAAAGTTGCAACTATAATGTGGGCGGCGCACGGATGACGGCCGACTGTGGTGTCATTTCAGGCTACTCATAGTGGGAACTACTACTTTTATAGTTCCTAGTATCATAGATGATCATATTTATATACATGCATGACCCCGGTGTCTTCTTTAATTCTCTACCACATCAACATGTATGCTATTCCTGAGTGTATGATACCAGCTAAGTTACCACCACTATGGCCAGCCTCGACGCGGAGTAGTCGGGTGCACCGGGAAGCGGCACTCTCTCGACCGTCGCGCTACTTCAAAGCCGGCGCTAGTGAGAGGTCGCCTCCGCTCTGGCTGGGCATTAATGCAGCTCTAGCGCTTAGGGGTCGCGCTGACCATTTCAGGCAGGAAGCGCGTGCCAGCAAGGGAGGGGGTTTGGGTCGGCCAGGGCGGTCAGACGCGGGCGTGGTGGTGTTATTGATTTTGTACCCTTTCAGGTGTAGTACTGGTAGTTTGCAAAAATACTCAATTATAGCACTCAGTTTCCTAAAAAATTGTGATAAAAAACATTACTTGCAATGCATGCATGCGTGACCAATATAAATGACCAATAAAAAACAACTACACGCACGCAATGATTAAATGCACATTGTAATCTCAACATGTGATGGGGAGTTCTAAATTTGAATTTGAAACTTATAAAACAAAAAAATTCAAAACAAATAAATTGGAGGAGAGGGAGTATACCCTAGCATGTATCCCATACGAATCAAGTCCCCTAGTTTGTCACTGCAAAGATGTGGTTAAAAAGGAGCATAACGTCTTCATACTCGTACGGCAACAAATCGGCCGCACACAGCATGGTCCACCTTTGACCGCCATGTGCAGGGTTTGTGAAAGTGATCGCGATGTCAAACACCGCGATGAGAGTGTAATTTTTGTTTGCGGGCGACCTTATCGGGGCTTCCAGGATTGCTATCTTCTTAAATCTCATCGTGGTTCCATCGTACCAATTCGGGCGATGGCCCATTGCATGGCTGATCCCAATGTTGGACAAAGGTTCTATGGGAATGGTGTCACCGTTGTAGATGTGCAAATTGATGTTGGTACCTCCCGTACATATGCAAAACAATCTCCGCTGACACCAAGCCTAACCTATGAAACAGTGGGCAACCAGGGAATTAGGAAATAGGCAAAGAAGTAGTCTTTAGAATGCATTTACTACATGATCAAACTCATCACTTACCTGCTCATCAGACAAAATCTGAGTGCCCCTCAACGTTGGCATCTCAAGGGGCGTGAACTTGCAACTATGGCCACGCCGCGTTGGAGAGACCCCAAGGAAATATCCTCATCCTCGAGGTTGCATGGTGATACGTCTCCGTCGTATCTACATTTCCAATAACATTTGCCCTTGTTTTGGACTCTAACTTGCATGATTTGAATGGAACTAACCCGGACTGACGCTGTTTTCAGCAGAACTGCCATGGTGTTATTTTTATGCAGAAATAAAAGTTCTCGGAATGACCTGAAAATCCATGGAGCAACTTTTCAGAATTAATAAAAAATACTGGCAAAAGAATTAGCATCAGGGATCCCACACCATGTCCATGAGGGTGGGGGGCGCGCCCCCCTGCCTCGTGGGCCCCCTGAACGTCCACCGACCTCAACTCCAACTCCATATATTTGCTTTCCCGGAGAAAAAAATCAAAGAGAAAGTTTCATCGCGTTTTACGATACAGAGCCGCCGCCAAGCCCTAATCTCTCAGGAGGGCTGATCTGGAGTTCGTTCGGGGCTTCGGAGAGGGGGATTCGTCGCCGTCGTCATCATCAACCATCCTTCATCACCAATTTCATGATGCTCACCGCCGTGTGTGGGTAATTCCATCGTAGGCTTGCTAGACAGTGATGGGTTGGATGAGATTTACCATGTAATCAAGTTAGTTTTGTTAGGGTTTGATCCCTAGTATCCACTATGTTCTAAGATTGATGTTGCTATGACTTTGCCATGCTTAATGCTTGTCACTAGGGCCCGAGTGCCATGAATTCAGATCTGAACCTATTATGTTTTCATGAATATATGTGACTTCTTGATCCTATCTTGCAATTCTGTGGTCACCTATTATGTGTTATGATCCGACAACCCCGAAGTGACAATAATCGGGATACTGCTCGATGATGACCGTAGTTTGAGGAGTTCATCTATTCACTAAGTGCTAATGCTTTGGTCCGGTTCTCTGTTAAAAGGAGGCCTTAATATCCCTTAGTTTCCATTAGGACCTGACTGCCACGGGAGGTAGGACAAAAGATGTCATGCAAGTTCTGTTCCATAAGCACGTATGACTATATTCGGAATACATGCCTACATTACATTGATGAACTGGAGCTAGTTCTGTGTCTACCTATGTTATAACTATTACATGAGGAATCACATCCGACATAATTATCCATCACTGATCCAATGCCTATGAGATTTTCACATATTGTGCTTTGTAATTTACTCTACCATTTCTACTATTACAATTACTATAAAACTCCTACTGTTACTTTTGCCACTGTTACCGTTACTTCCATACTACTTTGCTACTAAATAGTTTGCTGCAGATACTAAGTTATCCTGGTGTGGTTGAATTGACAACTCAATTGCTAATACTTGAGAATATTCTTTGGCTCCCCTTGTGCCGAATCAATAAATTTGGGTTGAATGCTCTACCCACGAAAACTGTTTCGATCCGCTATACTTGTGGGTTATCAAGACTATTTTCTGGCGCCGTTGCCGGTGAGCATAGCTCTATTCTTTGAGTCCCTTGGGATTTATATCTGCTGGTCACTATGAGGAACTTGGAAGACGAAAGAACTAAGATTTATCCCTCAACTACGAGGGGAGGTAAGGAACTGCCATCTAGCTCTGCACTAGATTCTCCTTCTGTTATGAGTATGCTTGCGACACCTAAACCTGCTTCTGCTATTAATTCTGATATGTCGCATGTCATTGATGATGCCACTTCTATTATGCATGATACTTATGATTCTGTGCTTGAAACTACTGTTCCATTAGGTGAATTTCTTGATGAACAACTTGCTAGGGTTAGAGAGAATGAAATTATTGAAGATGAAATTATTGAAGATAGTGATGATGAAGGTTCTCCCCCTAAGTATGAATTGCCTGTTATTCCAGAGGGTTATGTTATGGATGAAGAAACTGCTAGAGATTTTCTTGCTTGCAATGATAGATCTGATCTTAAGAAGTTATTAGCTAAACTGAAAAAGAAATCTCTGAATGCTAGAATGAAACATGACCCTGCTTTTGCGACTTCACCTATCTTTGTTACTAATAAGGATTATGAATTCTCTGTCGATCCTAAGATAATTACTTTGGTTGAATCTAATCCTTTTTTGGCTATGAATCTAAAACTGTTGTGGCACATCTTACTAAGTTAAATGCTATAGCCACCCTTTTTCACTAATGATGAGAAATCTCGTTACTACTATATCCTTAAGATATTCCCATTCTCATTAAAGGGAGATGCTAAAACTTGGTTTAATTCTCTTGATCCTGGTTGTGTGCGTAGTCCCCAGGATATGATTTATTACTTCTCTGCTAAATCTTTCCCTGCTCATAAGAAACAAGCTGCCTTGAGGGAAATATATAATTTTGTGCAAATTGAGGAAGAGAGTCTCCCACAAGCTTGGTGGAGGCTTCTCCGGTTACTTAATGCTTTGCCTGACCATCCTCTTAAGAAAAATGAAATACTTGATATCTTTTATAATGGACTAACTGATGCTTCCAAGGTCCACTTGGATAGTTGTGCTGGTTGTGTTTTCAGGGAAAGAACAGTCAATCCAGCTGAATTGCTATTGAATAATATGTTGACAAATGAAAATAATTGGACACTTCCAGAGCCAACTCCTGAGCCAATTCCTGAGTCTACTCCTAAACCAACTCCGAAGAAGAGAGGTGTCCTATTTCTCATTCATGAAGATATGCAAGAGGCAAAGAAATCTATGAAATAAAAAGGTACTAAAGCTGAAGATGTTAAGAAATTACCTCCTATTGAAGGAATACATGGTCTTAATATACCACCTATTGAAGAAACACATGGTCTTGATAATCCGACACAGGTAGTAAAGGTAAATTCTCTCTATAGATATGATAAAGTTGAAATCCCGTCTACTAAGTTTGCTAGCCAATGTTTGGATGAATTTGATGACTTTATGGCTAGACAAGAAAATTTCAATGCTTATGTTGGTAGAGAATTAAAGAGTAATGCTTACATGATTGGACGCTTGAGTGATTATATGGCTAGAGTTAAAGGTGAACTTAAACTCATTAGTAAATATGCTTCTATGGTTACCACTCAAGCAGAACAAGTACTTAAAGCTCAAAATGATTTGCTCGACGAATTAAATAATAAACATGACTTTGCTATTAGAGTGGCTACTAGAACGGGTAAAATGACTCAGGAACCTTTGTATCCTGAAGGCCAACCTAAGAGAATTGAGCAACATTCTCAGAGAAATAATGTAGATGCACCTAGTCCTTCTAAAAAGAAGAAAAAGAAAAATGATAGGACTTTGCATGCTTCTAGTGAACATGTTGTAGACACACCTGAGAATCCCAATGATATTTCTATTCCTGATGCTGAAACACAATCTGGTGATGAACATGAACCTAGTGATAATGTTAATCATGATGTTCATGTCAATGCTCAACCTAGCAATAATAATGATGTAGAGATTGAACCTGTTGTTGATCTTGATAACCCACAATCAAAGAATCAATGTTATGATAAGAGAGACTTTGTTGCTAGGAAGCACAGTAAAGAAAGAGAACCATGGGCTCAGAAACCCATGCCTTTTCCTCCTAAACCATCCAAGAAAAAGGATGATGAGGATTTTGAGCGCTTTGTTGAAATGATTAGACCTATCTTCTTACGTATGCGCTTAACTGATATGCTTAAAGTAAACCCTTATGCTAAGTACATGAAAGATATTATTACAAATAAAAGAAATATAGCGGAAGCTGAAATTTCCACCATGCTTGCTAATTATACTTTTAAGGGTGGAATACCAAAGAAACTTGGAGATCCAGGAGTACCAACTATACCATGCTCCATTAAAAGAATCTATGTCAAAACTGCTTTATGTGATCTTGGAGCCGGTGTTAGTGTTATGCCTCTCTCTTTACATCATAGACTTGAATTGAATAAGTTGACACCTACTAAAATATATTTACAAATGGACGATAAATCAACTGCTATACCTGTCGGCATTTGTGAGGATGTGCCTATTGTGGTTGCAAACATCACTATCTTAACGGACATTGTTATTCTTGATATTCCCGAGGACGATAGTATGTCGATTGTCCTTGGTAGACCCTTTTTGAATACTGCAGGGGCTGTTATTGATTGCAACGAAGGCAATGTCACTTTTCATGTTAATGGTAATGAGCATATGGTACACTCTCTGAGGAAACAACCTCAAGTTTATAGCATCAATTCTATTGGAAAAAGTCGAACTATTATTATTGGAGGTTTTGAATTTCCTCTTCCTACTGTCAAGAAAAAATATGATATTCTTATTATTGGGGATGTGCATATCCCCGCTGTGGTAACCTAGTGTTATTCGAAATTTCTTCGGTTCCATGTTATTCAGAATGAGTTTGTTAACAAGACGTGATCAACCTTGTTAGTGGATTCCTTTTCATGATCATGAGATGGATGAAATTAGAAGGCACCACCTTCTGTACCCTCCTACTTTATGTTATTTAGATTAAATAAAGCAAAATTAGTATTTTCGGTCTATTTTCTGAATTATCCATAAATAAAAAATACCCTAAAAATAATAGTTCTCCAAATGCCCTGCAAATTTAGTATGATTTTTTCTGGAATATTTGAGAATATCTGGCACTAAGAACACAGCAGGTGGAGCAAGCACCTGGCCACGAGGGTCCAGGGCGCGCACACTACCTGATGTGCCCACGATGGGCCCCCTACACTTATTCCTGCACCCACACACTTCATCTTCCTCCCAAAAAATCACCATCCAGCTCAAGCACGAGTTCTAGCTAACTTTGCTGCCATTTTTGATCTCCTTGCTCAAATCTCCATTCACGAAACTGCTTTGGGAGATTGTTCTTTGATATGTGACTCCTCCATTGGTCCAATTAGTTTTTGTTCTAGTGCTTTATTCATTGAAAAATTTTGTTGCCTAGGTGACCCTGTTCTTGAGCTTGCATGTCAAATTTATGAGGTCCCAAGTAATTCTAATGCATGATATAGGCTTTAGGCACTTGTGGGAGTAGTTGCTATCAATTTTATTGAGTTTGATTCACTTTTATTTTGAGTTACTAAAAATTTCAGAAATTTTTCAGAGGAAGAAATATGTCTAGGAAAATGTACCAAGGTGGTTCTTCAAGAAAGAAAGGACCCAGGCTCGCAATGCGTGAGCAGCACGATGAACCTCCAAGGGAAGCTGACGTGCGGCCTTGTGAATCGCCGTCAGAAGAGTGTATGGTTAAAGCGGGCATCAAGGATGAATTTGATGCATATGTGTGTAATGCCGATCTTGAGGACTTCATGCAAGATAAGTGTCCTCAGTACTACTATTTGACGGATTCATTCGTGAGAAGGTTTAAAAATTTACATCTTCGCGTAATTCTCCAACTGTCCTGTTTGATATTTATGATAAATCATATACCATGGACCTAGAAGATTTCACTACTGCTTGTAAACTCCCTCAGTGGGGCAGTGTTAATGAACCCCATAAATCTGAATATAATGACTTTCTTGCTATATCACTGTGGGAGAATCTAGAGAAAGAGAGCAAGCTACCATAGGGAGTATCCACTTTCCTGCTATACATTATTTTGCTCTTTTCATTGGTAGATGCATTAACGGTAAAGATGAAGCATGTCACATGTGTGTTCGTGATCTTTGTGTTCTCAAGAGTGTTGTATTAGGTGACAAACAATACAACTTGGGGGCAATTGTTGCACGTAGGTTGCATAATAATGGTTTAGTTGGAGATTTGTTTGGAGGGATTTATGCGACCTGTGTGGCTATTTATCTTGGTATACCTCCACATTAAGATGATAGGGAGTTACCTCCTGCTTATTTAGATTATAATGCCATGGTTAGTCATCATTTTCTTGAGAGTAATGAACAATTCCTCCTTTATCGATTAATCTTTGACAGACGTTGATCTGTACATATTACTCTCCCTGCTCCTGCCCTTTTCGATTATCAGGCAAAAATAAGATATGTTATAACCTGGGAGGAGGCAACCGAGTACGAGAGGAGGACGGAGGCAGCTCGCCGCCATGCCGCAGCCCAGGAGGCAATGGCTGCTGCATCTTAGTACGACCCAGTTACAACTACAGATATCAGTCAGGCTACCCATGGCCATAGACCAACTTAGGCCAAAAGCCTAAGCTTGGGGAAGTATGTGTTTCTCACCGACATTACAATTACGTTCACACACTATTCTAGTTGTCGGTGCTCATACTTTTTCATTGTACTATCCATGCTAGTTCCTTTGCTAGCGTTCTTCTTGTGTGTTTAATAAACCTTAAGAAAAACCAAAAAAAGTTAGTTTACTTTCCATGTTCTAGTAGTAGTTATTAAAAGAAAACCCAAAAAGATTTCTCATTCTTCTTTTACTTGTTGGGAGCTTTCCCATGTAAATAGTTTTCTTTTCTTTTCTTTTCTTTGGGGGTCGAGAGGAGAAGACCATAATAAAAATGCTGAGTGGCTCTCATATGCATTATTGTTGATTAAATCAAAAGCCCATATTACCTTGTCTTCTCCCTTGTATTGAATGCTTGCAGATTCCAGCTTAGTCCAATGCACATGCACTATTATTATTATCCACACCGTTCGATCGTGTGAGTGAAAGGCAATAATGATGATATATGATGGACTGACTGAGATGAGAGAAGCTGGTATGAACTCGACCTCTCTTGCTTTTGTAAGTATGATTAGTTCATCGTTCCTGATTCAGCCTATTATGAATAAACATGTTTGCAATGACATTTAGAGATTATAGTTGCTTATGCCATGCTTAATTAGCTAGGAGCTTATAATGGTTTACCTTGCGTGCTAACATGCTATTAAAATGGTTGTGATGTGGTATGATAGGGTGGTATGCTCCTTTGAATGATTCGAGTGACTTGACTTGGCACATGTTCACGCATGTAGTTGAAACAAAATCAACATAGCTTTCACGATATTTATGTTCATGGTGGATTATATCCTACTCATGCTTGCACTTGGTGTTGATTAATTTTAATGCATGTTCATGACTATTGTCGCTCTCTTAGTTGGTCGCTTCCCAGTCTTTTGCTAGCCTTCACATGTACTAAGCGGGAATACTGCTTGTGCATCCATACTCCAAAACCCCAAAGTTATTCCATATGAGTCCACCATACCTGATGCGGAGCATCCCACGGTCATCCCCATGTACACTCCGATTACTCTCCATACCCCAAGAGGACATATGATGAGACCTCGAACATACGCCATTGGAATTTAGGTGAACCCGCTCTTCTTCGAGAACATCATGAATATCCATTGGACTTGCTTTCTACCTCACCAAAGTGCTCTATGTGTCATTAGGTACGAAGACCGACGACCACAAGCTGGTGAGGGACACCCCAAAGGAGTTGGAGAAGGACCACAAGGCCACAAGGAGGAAGAAGGAGTGCAACAGGATCAACACTACACCTCCCAGGCGACCCCTTGCCCCTGGGACTCGAAGACCCCGTGGGCACGGACTACTCAGGAAGTTGGTGCTGGAGCACCCCGTGCGCACGGGCCTGTACCGTGCCCACGGGACCCCCGTGCGCACGGGCCCAACTTACCCCATGCGCACGGGCCCTATAGGATGGACGGCTGCGATTGCTGTTTGGGCCTCCTCTTCATCCACTTCGTCCCCATGCCTATATATTCCGTACCTAGACCATATGTGAGGGTAATCAAAGTAGTTGATAGACATTTGTGAGCTTTGCTCCATGGATCCACTCCACTAGGAGATCAAGACCTCCTCCTGGAGTGACCAAACATCAAGACCTCCTCCTTGGGGAAGGATCCCAATCATAGGATCATCAAGCCCTCATCTCCTTCATAGGATTTGGGATGAACTCTACCATGTATCTTATTTCCCTTTGTTGTTCATGTACCTTGTGGATCTTGTGTGTTTGATTGTCTAGTCGATGTGTGATTTGACTTGTTCTTGAGTGTTCCTCTTGTTTTCCCTGTTTTGTTCATCTTGTTCTTGGGGATTCCCCTCCAATTCGTGAAAGATCTCCCCATAGGGTTCCACCCTACATCATCTTGGTATCATGAGCCATGTTTGATCACGAAATTGGAGTCCCCCTCTTTTTTTCTAGCTTTGTTTTGTGTAATTTCGTCCTAAATTCAAAAATTCCCCACCAAAAAAATAGCCCCAATTTTTTTTGTGATTTGTTGGTTTGATGAGATTTTGTTGGATTTGATCCATGGATTTGGTGTTTAGCAAGTAGATCCACCCCTCTACCACCTTCCCCTACCTTCGACCCTTCGATTTTGACCTCAGATTCGAGATTTGCCATGGATCAGGAGCTGTTCGTTCGCTCCTCGAGGACTCCGTGCACAGGGGCCATCGGGACCCCGTGCACATGGACCCCCGTGCACACGGGCCAGCCAGACCCCGTGCGCACGGCCCTTCCAGTGTGCTTCGGCCGTTGTCCCTTCGACCTCCCACCCACCCCATACCACCCCCATACCACCCCAGCTACACCTCAGCCACGAGATCCATCATTGTGCCGCCCAAATCTGGAAGAACTCTGCCAAACCCGCATGTCCCAGGTGACCCCATACCCTCAGTGTGTGTATCGTGCGCATGGCACCCCGTGCCCACGGGCCCCTAGACCCCGTGCGCACGACCCTCCCAGGTCAGCCGCGAGCAGTTCACCCTTTTGCCCATAACTTCCACATCCGGAGTCCAATTTTTGCGTTCTTTAGCTTGTTGAGTAGCTATTGACATCCCCCATCCACCTAGATAGGTTCCATCACCATTTGACTCCATCAAAATTTCGGCATTTTGGCAAGATTGCCTAGGCCCTCCACCATATCATCCGCTACACCACCATCGATTTTCGCAACCTAACTCATCTTGATCCCCTTAGCATTAGTGGTTGCTTGAGGAGTGATTTGAGTCTCCTAAGGTGTTTCGGCTACTTAGGGACAATTGCTTCTTCAAAAACCACCATCACTTCCACATTGCCATTTCCACTTCCACCATTTGACATTTGTCATTTGAAATTTTGAGTTTGCGGTTTTTACCGTTTCCTAAGGTGTTTCGACTACTTAGGGACGGGTCTACATCATCTTGGTATCTACATCAAGAACACCGCCACTCATCATCACAAAGGATGGTAACCTCGACGATACCATTCTATATTCCCCTTGCAATTGCATTGTTAACCCCTAGCCCATTTTGCGTTACTTGCCTATCGAGACTAGGCATTTGAGTATTGCCGGCAACGTTACTTGTGCACATTAGTGATCATAACTCCCATCGCATACATACCATATCATCGTGGTGCATATATTGCTATCATATCTCGTGTCACAAGTCTTCCCGCATATACTCAATTGCTATCTTGGTTTGTGCATTGTGCAAAAGTGGCCATAGAAAAAAAAAGAATAAGCTTTTAAGCAAAAGAAAGAGAGCAAAGAAGCTTGTAAGCAAGTGCCATAGCATCATACCCCATTGCACATAAGATTGTCATATCCGATCATCTTGGATCATCTTGAGAGAAACACCGGGAACCATACATACATAGAATACTTGGGATAGAAGTTTATCCATTTTGCGTTTTATAGGTTGTGCACAAGTGTCGTATACGCCTATTGAGCAATCGTGCTAGCGTCTCTCTTGAGTTGTGCAACACGAGCGTTTCCCGTGGACTCCAGATTTTGTGCTCATTCCTCGGTTGCACGACCCCATTTATCTATCCGTGTGTGTGTTTCCGTGTACCACATTTGCTATTGGTCTACTTGTTTCACTTGCGAATTTGTGAATCTTTTCCAACATTATTGACTCTTGCTAACATTTTGCATCAAATTTTTGTGCCACTATCCTCACCGAGCTCTACCATAAGCTTTACTTGTAGGTGTGAGTGAACAAGTCCGGTACCAATTCCACTATTCTTTCATTTCACATTGAGTGATACAAGATACATCCTCAACTTTGGGAAAAGGTAGCTTGGTATTGTTTATCTCATTTCCTACTCACCTTTGCTCGAGTCTTGTGATGGATAGGCAAGGCATTTCCTCTCCGGTCTACGACAACAACGACGGTGTGAACAACTACATCACCAAAGCGTCCATCTTCGATCTACAACGACAAATGCAAGGCGCACAATCAAGATTGCGAGAGCGCATCGAGAACATCTCCATCGACATTCGTCACTCCGAAGCAAGGAAAAGGGACTACGTCGACAAGAAGCTTTCCGCACATAAAGAGGAGAAAGATGCAAGGATGGAGGAGATTAGAACCTTGATCAAGTCTTCTTCCCCTTTGTCATATTCAAGGAGGCGACATTCAAGCCACAAGTCTTCGGAGTGTGGCCACGACGCAAGTGCAAATCGTCCTCGTCCACATATACATGACGACCACCATCACGTTCATGATCAACATCGTCATGAAGGGAAAGTCACCTCCAAGCAACATGTGCACGAGGACGACGAATGACATCTCCTACGAGCTCAAGCACGACAATGACATCATCATCATGAAGATGCTCCACAAGTGCAAATGCAAAAGTCCCAACAAGCTCTACTTCATGTCACGTCCAAGCTTCAAGAGAACAAAAGAAGACCACGAGACAACCACTACCAAGACGGTGCTACGGCTACATCAACCACTTCGGCATCTTCGCCAAGTGTTCTCAAGGCATCTTCGCCTTTGGACGTACGGCATCTTCGCCTACTTCCCACGAGTATGCCTACAACGACTTCATCAAGTCCAAGGCAACGACCTACGAGCGAGGGTGACACTTACATCTTTGGAAGCCTCTCAAGGACGATGGCCGAGCATGGGAAACTCCCTTCGGTCGTGGAGACGAGCTATGAGGTGCCACATCATATGGGCCTCCAACACCAAGACGGCGACACGAAGGTCGAGCAAGGGCCATCCCCTTCGACCACGGCGATAGGAGTTGAGCATGGAGACATTTGCACCTACATCTCTCCGACACCCACATATGTCGAGATGTCCCATTTGTCATGTGAGGAGAGCCACCACCACATGAGGGACATGAGTGACTCTACCATATGTGATATTGAGAGCATTTCCTATGAGAGGATGAGTGTGACCACCACTAGCCCCACACATGAGAGCATGCCACACATCCTATGTGAGGTTGAGCGCCATTTGAGTGACCCCACCAACCATATGAGTGAGTGAATCCTTGAGGGAGTGAGTGAGCCACAACAGTTAGTGAGTGAGGTAGTTGACACGGCATGTGAGGCCACCATGATTTCTAACGACTTAACCTCTACTCCTAGTGTGTTTTCTTCTTTGGTGCTAGGTCTCCTACATGACGACATGCCTATCCTCGATGAGTCTATCACTCCAATGGACAAAATGATGGCCATGGTGGATGATGATGCACCTCTCACATGGTTCCATCAAGATGAAGATGACAACGAGACGAACTTCAACACCTCACCTACAACACATGAGCGACGCTCCAAAGGTAACATAGGTGATGGTGCTTCTCTTGTCCCACTAGTGGACGCTCTTGACAATGATTGCTCCCATGATGTTGACCCACCTATTACCATGCTTCGTGCTAGTGAAACTTCTTCATGCCTTGACTTACCTATTTATGATGAATATGATGATGAGCATGTTGAGTTGCCTAGTTGTGATGCTATGCTCCATAGGATATCATGTGAAAATTCTATTGGTCACATCATGTTTGACAATCCATTGAACTTGTCATATGCTATGAGTGAGATCAACCATATTGCATCATTTCAATCTCAACATAGTAACTATGCATGCCCCATTAAAATAAATCCCATTTGCACTTATGGCATAGATGACGAGATGATGGTCATTGGCTTTTTTGTCATGAGATGATATTGCCATGCTTCCTTTACATGATTTTCGCAATTCATCTACTATGCCATGCCATGATCACATTGTTCCAAATATGCATTGTTTGGATGTTGTCAATATTCTCCATGTGATGTTTCCACTATTGCTCATGAGGGGACCCCCATAGTTTCCTCATACATATTAGGATATCTTGATACATTTCATACTTTGCATGATTCCCATGATAGTGTACACCATATGCATTCCATGAATAACAATGCTCTAGATATTTCCCATGATGCATTACACAATTTGAGTCTCCATTATGCTATACATAATAACAAACCTCTCATGATGGATGACATGTTTCTATATCACGCATCTCATTTATTTGAGCATTGGCTATTTTGTGCTCACCGTCACATGCACGTGCGCATCATGATGGATGATGTGTACATCTACCACGCACACACAATTTTTCCTTTGTCTTTGTTTTGTGTAGGTACTCATGTATACTCGTCAACCTCTCAATCCCAAGAGTTGACGAAACGAGCTCTTGAGAGCAACGATGCTTTGGGATCCCGTGGACTATCCTTACCACCGTTCCATTCGCGCAAGGACTACGCGCATCTCTTCTACTTGGCTCTCACACGGCTATGGGCCATTTACCACTTGTCACCTTATGCTCATTTTAGCGTGTTCACTTTGCATGCTATGCTTGCTTCTATGCCGTTGCCATGCAATTTTGACCCTTGTTTGCATTTACCCATGATGCACCATTATGGTATTCCTATGTGTATTTGCATGATTGGTGGAGACCCTTGTTGCTTTTGCCATGTTTATCATGTGCCTCATGCTATTGTTGATTCTTGTGTTGTGAGAGTCATGATGTTACATTGCTCTTTACATAGAACTTCTTGCCAACACCATGAACCTACTTTCCTCATATCTTGCTTTCATGCTTATGCTATGACATGTGAATTATTCATGCCCACTATTTGCAACAATGACATGTTTGCCATGATTCCTTTTAGTATGTTGCATCTTCGCACTACTAGCTTGCTTGACTTGATTGCTATGATTGCTTGCTATGTTGCATCACCCCTGTTCCACTATTACTTGTTTTCTTGGGTTGATGACATATATGCTCATGCCTCTCACATGATATATCTTGATCATTGTCTCTTGTGTCCATTAGTTGCCTCTTTCATATTCACTTGTATTGAGTGCACCCTTACTATGCTTATTGATCTTGGAGACTTTGACACCTTAGTTGTGATGCATACTTCTTTCCTTGAGCCTCTTATATTTGGTTGTTCTTACATCATATGCCTCCATACTAGGAAATGCTCCCTTGTACCTTCTTATGATGAGCTTGATGCATACACTTGTTGGGCATCTTACCACTTGAATGATAGGTTTTGCATCTCCGCTAACCTCATTTGTTTTTCCGAGTGTTTATCATGTTCTTTCATTTTGGAGGATTCACAAGGTGGTGCCGTTAGGCGACATATTGGTTATGTGAAGGCATACATGATGTACGACTCCAACATCTTTGGGAACTTTCTTGAGGTGAACTCCTTCTCTTTGAGCCATCGTCAATCACGCATATTGGATGGGTCACTCTTTCATTGTTGTTTCCCTCTTGTTGTCTACATGATACATCTCGTGAACGGAGGAGCGACATTGGAGATTGGCTACATGGACCTTCACATTGAGGAGCGCTCGCACTTATTGGATGCACCTTCGGAACTCCACTCATGCCTCGACATCGAGCTTTGGTACACCAACACCTCCATATTTGTTGATTGTGCTCATACATGTCATGCTCGATGGACATATCATACTCACCACAAGTTTGCACCCCATGCATGGATTGACTCACATTATGCTTGTCTTGTTGCATCTATTTCCATGTCATCTATGATATATGAGCTTGTGCATTTCCTTAGCAAATTTGTTGTGATCTACCTTGATGGCATATTCATACATCATGATCATATTGTCCACCATCAATTGCATGATAACATACACATGTTGAGCATCCATTGCCATATTCATGCTATTGATAAACCGTCTCACTATGACATCATTTTGCACCGTGGTTGCATTGATCATATTTACAACACATTTGTGTGCACAATGATTGCATGTCCTCCCATGAATGCTTTGCATCTCATTCTACATCATCTTGATAAGCTTCATGCGCTTTGTCACGACCAATCTTGTCGCACGGACTCATTCTTACATGATGGACACTTTGTGTGCGCTAACCATTGTATTTCCGAGTGTTGCTTGTGTTTGCTCTTTTTGCATGTCTATCACTCCGGTGACACCTTGGACTACTTGGATTGCGCCATGTCTTCAACTTCGTCCAACTACAAGTCCGTCTACGACAACAGTTTCCATGGTGATGAGGATCACGATCCAAGGTCGGATCTTTCCCAAGGGGGGGGGGGAGATGATGCGGAGCATCCCACGGTCATCCCCATGTACACTCCGACTACTCTCCATACCCCAAGAGGACATATGACGAGACCTTGAACATACGCCATTGGAATTAAGGTGAACCCGCTCTTCTTCGAGAACATCATGAGTATCCATTGGACTTGCTTGCTACCTCACCAAAGTGCTCTATGTGTCATTAGGTTCGAAGACCGACGACCACAAGCTGGTGAGGGACACCCCAAAGGAGTTGGAGAAGGACCACAAGGCCACAAGGAGGAAGAAGGAGTGCAACAGGATCAACACTGCACCTCCCAGGCGACCCCGTGCCCACGGGCCTCGAAGACCCCGTGCGCACGGACTACTCAGGAAGTTGGCGCTGGAGCACTCCGTGCGCACGGGCCTGTACCGTGCCCACAGGACCCCCGTGCGCACGGGCCTGTACCGTGCCCACGGGACCCCCGTGCGCACGGGCCCAACTTACCCCGTGCACACGGGCCCTATAGGATGGACGGCTGTGATTGCTATTTGGGCCTCCTCTTCATCCACTTCGTCCCCATGCCTATATATTCCGTGCCTAGACCATATGTGAGGGTAAGCAAAGTAGTTGATAGACATTTGTGAGCTTTGCTCCATGGATCCACTCCACTAGGAGATCAAGACCTCCTCTTGGAGTGACCAAACATCAAGACCTCCTCCTTGGGGAAGGATCCCAATCATAGGATCATCAAGTCCTCATCTCCTTCATAGGATTTGGGATGAACTCTACCATGTATCTTATTTCCCTTTGTTGTTCATGTACCTTGTGGATCTTGTGTGTTTGATTGTTTAGTGGATGTGTGATTTGACTTGTTCTTGAGTGTTCCTCTTGTTTTACCTCTTTTGTTCATCTTGTTCTTGGGGATTCCCCTCCAATTCATGAAAGATCTCCCCATAGGGTTCCACCCTACATCAATACCTTCCTATATGCGGTATTTACCTGTCGTTGCAAGTAAATTTGTATGTGCCAAACTCTAAACCTTCAAATGAAATTCTGTTTTGTATGCTCGAGCAGCTCATGTATCAACTAGGGTTGTCTGTATCTTCCATGTTAGGCGGGTTATTCTCAAGAGGAGTGGACTCCGCTCCTCATTCATGAGAAAATGGCTGGTCACTGGGATGCCTAGTCCCATGCTCAAATCAAATCAAAATAACTAAACAAACTCCCCCAGGATTGTTGCTAGTTGGAGGCACCCGTTGTTTCGGGCAAGACATGGATTGATGCTTGTTGGTGGTGGGGGAGTATAAACTTTACAATTCTGTTTGGGAACCGCCTATAATGTGTGTGGCATGGAAGATATCGAGATCTCATAGTTGTTATGTTGACAGTGAAAGTATACCGCTCAAAATGTTATTCATCTCTATTTCAAAATCGAGCTCTAGCACCTCTACAAATCTCTGCTTCACTCTGCGAAGGGCCTATCTATTTACTTTTATGTTGAGTCATCGCCCTCTTATTAAAAAGCACCCGCTGGAGAGCACCGCTGTCATTTGCATGCATTACTATTAGTTTATATTGGGTATGACTACGACTGGATCTCTTTTAGCATGAATTACAATGTTTAGTCAGTCCTTGATCTTTAAAGGTGCTCTACATTTATGTTTTGCGGTCTCAGAAAGGGCTAGCGAGATACCATCTTGTCATATAATATTATGATTGTTTTGAGAAGTGTTGTCGTCCGAGTTTTATTATTATTGCTCGCTAGTTGATTATGCCATTGATATGAGTAAACATGAGACCTGAGTGTTATTGTGAATATGGTTATTTGATAATCTTTGCTGAAAACTTGAATGCTGACTTTACATATTTACAACAACAAGAGCAAACAGAGTTTGTAAAAGTTTTTCTTTATCACTTTTAGTTTGGGGGCGTTGATACGTCTCTGTCGTATCTACTTTTCCAAACACTTTTGCCCTTGTTTTGGACTCTAACTTGCATGATTTGAATGGAACTAACCCGGACTGACGTTGTTTTCAGCAGAACTGCCATGGTGTTATTTTTGTGCAGAAATAAAAGTTCTCGAAATGACCTGAAAATCCATGGAGCAACTTTTTAGAATTATTAAAAAATACTGGCAAAAGAATTAGCGTCATGGGGCCCACACCCTATCCATGAGGGTCGGGGGCGCGCCCCCCTGCCTCGTGGGCCCCCTGAACATCCACCGACCTCAACTCCAACTCCATATATTTGCTTTCGCGGAGGAAAAAATCAGAGAGAAAGTTTCATCATGTTTTACGATACGGAGCCACTGCCAAGCCCTAATCTCTCTCGGTAGGGCTGATCTGGATTCCGTTCGGGGCTCTGGAGAGGGGGATTTGTCCCCGTCTTCATCATCAACCATCCTCCATCACCAATTTCATGATGCTCACCGCCGTGCGTGAGTAATTCCATCGTAGGCTTGCTGGACAGTGATGGGTTGGATGAGATTTACCATGTAATCAAGTTAGTTTTGTTAGGGTTTGATCCCTAGTATCCACTATGTTCTAAGATTGATGTTGCTATGACTTTGCTATGCTTAATGCTTGTCAATAGGGCCCGAGTGCCATGATTTCAGATCTGAACCTATTATGATCTTTGAGGGATTTGCTAAAGACAAGAATATCATCAAAATAGACCACAACAAATACACCAATATAGGGTCGAAGAACAAAATGCATGACTCGCATGAAAGTATCAGGTGCTTCGGATAAGCCCACTGGAATAACAAGCCATTCATATAAGCCCAATTTGGTGTTAAATGCGGTTTTTCATTCATCACCTTCTTGGATGCGTATTTGATAGTAGCCACTCTTAAGATCAATCTTAGAGAAGATGGTGGCTCCGCTAAGCTCATCTAGCATATCATCTAAGTGTGGAATAGGGTAACGATATCTAACTGTGATAACATTGATGGGACGACAATCAAAAGACATGCGATAGTTACCATCTTTTTTGGGAACAAGGATTACAAGTACGCACAAGGGCTCAAACTTTCACGTACATGACCGTTGTCGATGAGTTGTTGTACTTGTCGTTGGATCTCCTTAGTTTCCTCGGTGTTGACGCGGTATGGAGCCTTGTTAGGTAGAGCTGCTCCGGGGATGAGGTCGATTCGGTGTTCGATGCCTCGTAGTGGTGGTAGTCCCAAAGGTAGCTCATAAGGGAAAACATCTTGGAATTCCGGCAAAAGAGAAGACAACACTAAAGTTAGACTGTGAGAGGTGTTAGTTTTTGGTGCCTCGTCCTTGCACAAAAGGACATAATGCATAACACTTGATGGGTTCGCATACACTTGTCTCATCTCACTTTTGGTGGCAAATAGAACTAAGTTCTTCTTGTCGCTCATCATGGAGGCACTCAATTTTGGCTTGTGGCGCTCACGCTCTTTTGGGTGGGTCGCTCTCTCACTCTTTTCTCCATGATGGGTGGCTTGCTTGTCGGCGATCATTTAACTTGGAGACATAGGTCGTAGAATGTACTCCTTTCCTTTCATCATGAAGCTATAGTTATTGGTACACCCGTTGTGGATGACACCTCAGTCAAATTGCCATGGTCGACCAATAAGGAGGTGCCAAACAGACATCAGGAGGACATCACACTCCAAAGTGTCTTCATATGCACCTATCTTGAAAGAAACTTGCACTGTATGCTTGACTTTGATAGTGCTAGAGTCGCTTACCCATTGGACCTTGTAAGGGTGTGGGTCCTTCATCTTGACCAATTGGGGCTTGGAGCATAGTTCTTCACTTGCCAATTTATGGCAACTACCTCCATCGATGATGACCTTGACGGACCTTCCATTTATGCCGGCCTTGGTGTGAAAGATGTGGCATCTTTCGTCTTCGTCTTGTTGATGTTGAAGAGTCAATACCTTGGAGACAATGAGAGCGGGGCTCGAATCCTCATCACAAAAGACTTGATCATCCGCATCTTTGTTCACGCGCCAGTGCATGGCCACATGCTCAAGGGCTTCCATTTCCTCTTCACTCATGGAGTAATAGGTTCCGTCGTCGTTGAGGATCATGGTGCACTTGTTGTTACACTCAAAGGACTTGTGGCCTCGGCCGCCACATGTGAAACACTTGATGGAACTTGTCTTTACGGTCTCATCGGTTGGAGTAGATGATGAAGGTCTCGTCTTGTAGTTGTGTGTAGTAAGAGGAAGACTTGAGGTTGTCGAAGTTCTCTTGTAACTTGACTTGTCGCCGTTGCTTGTAAATGGCTTGGTTGAGGTAGAAGGTGTTGGAGTCATTGAAGCTTGGCTGTTGGAAAGTCGTAGCTCTTGGAAGAGTACTTGGAGTACTTGAAGTCATCTTGCACTTGACCTTCCGCTTTGGTAGTTTGATGCACTAGCTTAATGAGGTTGGAGTAGGGTTGGAAGTCGGCAATCTTCTTGATGGGATGATTGAGGCCATTCAAGAAATGGGCCATAGTTTGCTCATCATCTTCCGTGTCATGGCAATCTCCATTTCCTTGTAGTATTCTTCAATGCCCTTTGTTCCTTGCTTGAGGAGTTGGAGTTTCTTGAAGAGGTCATGGTCGTAGTATGTTGGCACTAAGCATGCTTGCATTACATCCTTCATTTGATCCCCTGTGGTGATTGGTGGTTCAACTCTTGCTTCTCGGCGCTCAAGGACTTGTTCCCACCATATGAGCACATAGCCTTGGAACTCAAGGGAGGCCATGGCGATCTTCTTATCTTCCTCATAGTTGTGCAAGCGGAAGATTTTGTCAACCTTAAATGTCCCTGAAAGGTACTCTTCGGGATCATTGCTTCTGATGAACTTGGGCATGGTGAACTTGAGCTTGTCGTAGTGTTGCTCTTCATTGTGTTGGGGTCAGGGATGATGATGACGCCCTTGACATGGATGATTGTCAACCTCATATTGCTCTTGGCATGGAGGATTTCCATAGTAATCATGCTCTTGGTGAACTTGAGGTTGTGGAGGAGCTTGTCGAGCTTTCAGAGGAGCTTGAGGAACCTGATGATGCACTCTTGCCTGGTAGTTTCACTCTTGAATTTCTTCGCTAAGTGCTTCTTCCTGATTGCACGTATCTCAGTTGCGTTTGGCGATGGCTCCACTTGGCTCTCGAAGTACACGTTGTGCCTCAAGTGCCTGTGCTTCTTGTTGTTGTTATTGAAGACGTTGAGCCTCAACATCTTGGGGTCTTGGTGTTGGCGCGCTCGCTCTTCCACTTGGTGATGTTGACGTCGCCTTTCTTGTGCTTGTGCAAGAGTAGCTTGGTTTTTGCAATGACGATGTGCTTGCTCGTCGAATTGCCCTTGTGGGTGATTACCGTCTAGAGGATTTTGAGTTGCTTGACGGTCTTGGCGTCCGGTTCGATATAGAGAGTTTGATGTCGGTGTACTTGAGCCGGAGAGGCTGCCGTCAGAGTGTCGACTCGAGCAGATCCATCTTTAGTAGGATGGAGTGGTAGAAGAGTGGTTTACCAACAATGCATGAATCTCGTCCATTCTTCCATCGTTCTCTTGTTTGTGAGTGTCGAGCTTGTTGTCGAAGTAGTCTCTTGTTCGTTGCTCAGAGAGGCGCAAGTCGGTGGCGAGATTGTTGATGCAGTCGCTCATTGCTTGTTGCTCTTGATGCAAAGCTCTTTGTGCGCCAAAGGGGTGGCTCTTGGTGACATAGGATGACATGTCTTCGTCTTGCTCGATGAAGTGGGTTGATAGAAGAACTTGGCCTATCCATAATTCCAAGCAAATATGTGAGTGGGAGAAAGAGAATAACTTATTCCAAATGTACCTTGACCGATGTTGAAGATGGCTCAATGATCACTCGAATGTGGAACAAGGAAATAGCACAATTGGAGCCAATTCTTGCCGGTTCTCACACCTACACAAGTAAAATCTTATGGTGGAGCTCGGTTAGGATGGTGGCACAAAATTTGATGCAATTGTGAGTGAGCCTTAATAATGTTGGAAAAGATTCACAAATTTGCAAATGCAACGAGTAGACCAATAGCAAGATATGGTACACGGAAACACATGCGCAATTAGATGAGTGGGGTCGTGCAACCAAGGAATGAGCCAAAATGTGGAATCCATGAAAATGCTCTTGTTGCACAACACTAGAGAGACGCTAACATGATTGCAAAATAGGAGGATACGAAACTTATGCACAACCTACTAAGCAAAAATGCAACGACTTCTATCCCAAGATGCTATATGTATGGTATTCCGATGCATGGTATTATCCAAGATGATTGAGTATGACAATCGTAATGTAGAATGATGCTATGGTTCTTGCTTAAAAGCTTGTTTGGCTCTTTCTCTTTTGAGCTCTTTTCTTATGCAAAACTTAACGAACCAAGATAGCAATTGTGTATGTGATAACAACCTTGTGACACAAGAGATGATACCAGGATATGCACCACGGTGATATGGTGTGTATGCTATGTGAAGTATGATCACTAATGTGCACAAGTCACGTTGTCGACGATAGCCAAAGGCTAGGCTCGATGAGTAAGCGACGCAAAAGTAAGGCTATGTGGTTATTAATGCAATGGCAAGGAGTAGACAAAGATGTCGTCGACGTTACCGTCGAGGTAGTCGTTTGTAAGCATGGGAGGATGATGGCGATGATGAGTACTTGTCGAAGATGAGCGGTGGTGATGTTGATGTCGAACCATACCTATATAGCCGAAACACAATAGGACAAGGGAACCACAACTCAAATTCTGAAAGACCAAAATGTGTCCAAATTGTCGGAGTTGGTAGCGGGTAAGCGATGGTGGTGCTTGCAGAAAGCGATGGTGGTATCGGAGTGCGTATACGGTGGTGGAATGGGGATTGTAGTGCGTATGCAGAAGTGGGGGCGGTGGCTGAAAATTTTCGGGAGAAAAATATTCATTTTCATCAGGGAATAGCGGACGTCCGGTGGTGGAGCAGTCGTCCGGTCATTGGACGTCTCGTAGCTAGCGGACGTCCGGTGCCTGGGCGATTCCAGGCACGGGATGAACAACCAGGGTTCATGGTGGAAGTGGCAAAATGGGTCAAATTCGATTGATTTTGTGGATGGAAATGGTGGAGATGATGGGGGAAAGCTAGATCCACTCGTGTCAAAGCAAATCCATGGATCAAATCCAACTAAACTTCATAACACCAACAAATCACAAAAAAAATTTGGTGCTATTTTTGGTGGGGATTTTCGAAAATGGGGAAGAACACAACAAAATCAAGCTAGAAAACAAGGGGTAGGGGATCCAAATACGTGATCAACCTGGCTCTGATACCAATATGATGTAGGGTAGAACCCTAGATGCCCGATCTTTCACGATTGGAGGGGATCCTACCAAGAACATGAAGAACACGAGGGGAAACGCGAGGGAAATCACAAGGGGAAACAAGAGGGAACACTCAAATCAACAAGATATCGTCACACATGTGCTAGATCCTCGAAACACAAAGCAATACATGATCCAAATCAAACAAAAGATGATACAAGTAGCAAGTTCATCTCCGTGAGGAGGTCTTGAATTCGCGAGGGATCTTCCCATGAAGGGATCTTGAATCCATGGTGGATCTTCTCTGAAGTGGCTGTGGTCTCTCTTGATGGAGTAGATCCGGATGAATTAGCAAAGCTCTATCTCAAAAATGAGCTAACCAATGCTAACCTAACTAGGAGGAGGAGGTCTATTTATAGTCAAGGTGCAAAAGGGGGTGAAATGAAAAGGTACATGGGCCATGGGCCCGAAGTTGCGCACACACAAGCAACGGACGTCCGGTCCTTACCGATCGTCCGGTCTTCCGCTAATTACGTTATGTAACAGTGGTACCGAACGTCCGGAGATGGCCGGTCGTCCGGTCGCTGGTCGTTCGGTCACGTCGGATTTCCGCTGAAGTGGAACTGCCGATCGTCCGGTGGGGGCCTGAAGTCCTCTCGCTGGGAAGTGTTGCCGGACTTCCCGTCTTGGGCGGACGTCCGCTCGCCGTAGTTGGCGTTGCCTGGGACTTGGGTCGGCTAGGCCTTCAGGCGCCGGATATCCGGTCCTGGTCGGAGGTCCGCTGGCTGGAGCGTCAGGCGCCTGACGTCCGGTCCAGGTCGGATGTCCGCTCGCTGGAGCTTCTTCCGTAGCTCTTCTTCTTGTCCTTCATGCTCGGTGTCCTCGTCGTATTGTCCATTGGATGTAGCTTCTCCGTGGTCTTCCTCCAAGTACCTGATCACACATAGTGTTTCCGCTTGAGGTAGTAGCATGTCTCATGTGTAGAATGTGGTAGTTCAGAGAGGAGCGAGTTCACCTTATATTCGATAGCCTGTGCTCGATCTCTTGTCATTGGTCCAAGTGGTGTCATGGGAGATGTAGATACGTCGATGGGGATGATCGTGGGATGCTCCGCATCATAGGTTTTCCCCTTCACCCCTTCGTATGGGGCCTCATGTTTTATTAGGGGCTAGATTTTAGCCATCTTGCCCCAAACTCCATCCTCCATATCACCGCCTTCATAACTTTCTATGAGGCCTTCCTCTATATCGAGCCCCACTTTGGGTTGTGGCTGAAGGTATTCTTTGTCAAGCCGCACAACCCCGCCTCCAGCTTGTAGATTTTGGCGGGACCATGATAAGTAAGCTCACCAAGTTGATCTAGTAGCAGGGCACATTCATTGAAACGGTGAAGCTCTGGCAGGAGGAGTCGTTATGTGGCCGACCAACCCTCTAGAAGCCATGCGGAGGTCTCCGCCTTCTCAGCGGAGCCGCCAAGGAGAGTGTTATCTTGGACAGACAAGAACCTCGACCGGGGAACTAGAACAAGGTGAAGGCACTTCAAAGCAAGCTAAAGGTCGTGGTCGTCAAGGTTGTCTATTTGGTGGACATAGTCAATGTGATGCTCCAACCCCGGATTCTTCCTCTCCAGATCGGAACTGTTCCGATGTGGGAGTATAAGTCAGAGGACGAAGTGTCGGAGTATTAAACATGGGTGTGTAATACCCTGACTTATGCACAGACGAGTAGAAGCCTCCCCGACTGGATAATTTTCAGCAAAGATTTCCCAAGTTAAAAGAAGCAGCTCTTCGAGAGATCAAGTAGGGCATCAAGAAGATGAAGACAAAGCTACAAAGATAAAGCACTAGAACCAGTGCCTTGCTGGCTAGGCAGGACAGGCAAGCCAAATGCCCGGCAGGCGCTGGACCCTGAAAGACTTCACTAACCACCAGCGCTCCACCTCACCGAGCAGGTAGTCACCCATGGGTGAGAAGTTGAGCCCGCGAATGGGTTGGTGGGGCTTATCAGGCACGTGGCAGCCGTTGGAAGAGAAATTACCTTTATCGACACATGTCCTAATGGCATGTCCACATAATAGAGAGGCGGTTGGGAAAGCGGTGCAGCAGCCTTGCCGGGATCCCTCCTCCTCATGACATCTAGCAACGCATTTAATGCATTTTGTCCTGACCAGGAGAGTTTGGTGTGATAGCACTGTTTCTATCTAATCATCATGTAATGACCCTTTTGCCACTGTGGTAACCCTTTAAGCTATAAAAGGAGGGCCAGCGCAACCTTTACAAGGGCTTGAATCCATAGCAACCCCATGCATATGTACCTATGTACCTGCCTCTCCTCGCTCCTTGCCGGAGTAGAGCGCTCCATGTACTCGTGCCCACCTTCACCCAATACAACAAAGCTAGTGTATGGTTTTATGCTTCTCAGCGGCCGAAACTTGGGAAAAAATCGTAGCACATCTTGTTGTTCTTGCTCTTTGCATTGAGTGCACCCCCCTTGCTGAACTATAAAGGGGTAGCATTGTCCCATAGATTGCCATCTCAACACCGACATCTTTTTCCCACCAGGTAGGGGGGTCACTGGCATAAATCAAGGCAACGAGCGGCGCGTCGACTTTGCCAAGTTTCGGCATCTTCTTCACCATCTTGACCACCTTTGATGGCACCCAAGAAGAAGGGATCCATGGTGACTAAACCTTCCACGCCCAAACTTCCATCGCACGCGTCTGCTGGCGATGCAGGCAGCACCACTGCCGCAGATGGTGCGGATGCCGCGACGGGCATGACTGCATAGGTGGTGCGGTCGTTGTGCCCACTACGGTGGAAACAGGCAGTTGAGGCACCGAAGGCAAACATCAGCCTCAACCCTCCGGCAGAGATAGTAACAATGGCGCAGGTTACACAGGCACACGGCTCTAGCCTCCTCAGTGCACCGGCGAACGGAACCATCAGAGTGACCCTGTCTGGTCAGGCAGGAGCCGTGACCCTCACGCTTTGATGACTTCGGCAGCGGCGACGAGGGGAGTGCCACCGATACACACACCATGCCCGTCACGAGATGGGCGCGACATGACGCCAAGCGGCGTTGTTACACCTCCACAGCAGCGCCCAAACGGTAAAACACATGTCGATCAGGTTCAAGATCTTCAGCGCCGCTCCCACCACAACAACTTGTCGTCACTCCCATAGTTCAGTGACAAGATCATAATGGCGTTCCTGCTGGCACTGCCAGGAGTCGAGTGACATCTCATTCTTCGGGCTACAACATGCCTTCAACTAGCAACGGAGGTGATGGAACGAGCCTAGATGCTGTTGGATTTCCCTCCAGTACAAGACAAAATGGAAGAGTGGAGAGCCATTATCCAGAGCTTGATCGAGTTTGCTTATGCAAACAGAGCGTAGTTGGTGGAACCCTTGCAGCTCCCGTAGACTTCACCCGTAGCTCAAACTAATGGCCGTGTGGGAGGCGGTGCACCCATGGTGCAATCACCTCCACGGCAGCAATCCCAGTAGTAGTGCCAGCACATGCAAGAGACCTAGCGGAATGCACATCCCGACAACATGTCGATGGCCTCCTTAGATCCGTGGACGCAGCAAGATCAGCGGCATGTGCTGCTGGGTAGGCGAGTAGAGGATGCTTGCACCACCATCCAACGATGCTGGGAGGCGCACCATCAGTCAGACAAGCGCAATGGTTTGATCGTCGATGAGCTAGCGCCCATTGTTGGCGAGTACCTGTGTTACAAGGTTGGGTGCCCTACTTTCACACGCGAGTTGCAGCAAGTCCGTTGGCCATCCATCCACGCATTCAAGTCCAAAGTACCAGAAAAGTACGACGACAAGCTAAACTCGGCATAGTTCTTAGGCATTTATATAATCGTTGTGGAGGCTGTCGAAGAACTCCATTTCTTCGTGGCCAGATCTATGCAACGAGTTCATTGGTGCCTTTACCGGAGGATAGAAAGGCCCTGTGTTGCCCAGTGACTTGCATGTGATCCCACAAAAGGAAGGGGAGGATCTATGCAGGTACATCCAGAGATTCAACAGTGTGCACCACAACATCCCATGTGTGCACCCTGCATCTGTGATTGCTACATTCCATACAAAAGTGTGCAATCACAAGATGTGGGAAAAGATGCATATACGGCTGCCGAAGATCGTCAACAAGCTTTATACGTTGGCAGATAAGTGTGCACGCGCTGAGGAAGGAAGAAGGCTTCCCAGGAGGATGTCAGCATTGAAGTCGACTCTGATGACGACGATGCTGCCACCCGTAAGAAGAAAGGTCGAAGGCGCAACAGAAAGCACAAAGGAAAATAAGTTATGGCCGTGGAAAGGTCCAACAATTCCAGTCCCGCCAAGAAAACCAAGCCGGAAAGCACCGGCAAGGAAGCAGCTGCATGCGCTGATTGCCAGGTTGCAGCACAGGAAGAAGGCTGGCAAATCTGATGGGCAATAATGCAAGATTCACTGTACTAAAAGTCACGACCTCCAGGAGTGTCGTCAAGTTGAACAGCTTGCTGAGAAACAAAAGTCTGAGTATGAGAAGTGGGACAAGGATAAGGACCAGCATGGTACAAGTGGATCCGGAAAGAAAGGCCGTGGTGGTTGAGGTGGCCACCGCGGCAACGCTAACCAGAAGAAAGAAAATCCCACGAGGGGCAGAGAAAAGAAAAAAAGAGGATGAAGACAGTGAAGAGGAGGATGACAATGAGTCTGGTGAACCAGAGTTCCAAAAGGTAATAGAGGCCATGTACATTGACGGGGGTGCACCTTTGCACTCCTCTCACTGCCAGCTTAAGCAGTGGGCACAGGAGGTCAATGCAGCAGAGCCGGCAGCAGGCGCTCAGAAGCCCCTCAAGTAGTCCCACACGTATATCATTTACGATGTTGAGGACCACCCTGATCTTACCACTACGGTCGGGTGTTTGCCATTGTTGGTTTCACCAACAATACAGAACCTCAAGGTTGCGAAAATACTAGTTGACGATGGGGCTGGCTTGAACTTGATCTCTCCTGAAGTGATCAAGAGGCTACAAATTCCTAAGGAAGAGCTCCTGATAACCGGGACATTCCAGGGAATCAACCCGGCGAGGAGCCAACCTAAGGGGAAGGTAACGCTGCCGGTGACGTTTCGCGGGGAGCTGAACTATAGAACCGGACAAAATCGTGTTTGATGTTGCTAATATCCCCTTGCCAATCAATGGAACTCTTGGTCGCCCAGCCTTAGCTAAATTCATGTGAGCATCTCACTATGCCTACAACACGCTGAAGATGCCAGGGACTATGGGTGCCATGTCCATCAACTCCGATAAGCATGATGCAGTCATATGTGTAGACAAGCTTTAGAGAGATGCGGTGGCAGCAGAGTCCCTCAAGACCAAGACTCCCGCCAAGGAGAAGAAAAGCCAGAAACCCGGCAAGACGTCTAGCGAGGCTTCAGGGATGCGCAGCTCTTCAGAGTGTTGAACACCTGTTGAATACTTGCCAGAAAGCTCTGCCAGCAAGTGGTCCAAAGCCACTCCACCTCTGACATAGAAGGTGCCAGCCAGGGAGGACGACACGAGAGGTGCTTTCACTGTTGGTGCCACACTTAACAGCAAATAGGAAAGTACGCTCATTGCCTTCCTGCGGGCAAAAGTAGATGTGTTTGCGCGACAACCATCTGATATCCCCGGTGTTTCCAGGGAGGTAATTGAGCACCACCTTTATGTATGTCCCCATGCTTGTCCCGTGAAGCAGAATGTCGAGAAACAAGCTTTGAAACAGCAATAGTTCATAGAGGAAGAGATCAAGAAACTTGAGGCAGCATGCTCGGTCAGAAGAGTGTTACATCCAACTTGGTTGGCAAATCCGGTTGTCATGCGCAAGGCAAATGGGGAATGGAGACTTTGCGTTGATTATACTGATCTCAACAAAGCATGTCTGAAGGATGCTTTACCCTTGCTGCGCATTGATCAGATTGTAGACTCCACTGCCGGCTATGATTTGCTCTCGTTTCTTGATGCATGCTCTAGGTATCACCAGATATTCATATCCAAGGAAGATGAGGTGAAGACCGCATTCATTACTCCATGTGGTACTTATTGCTTTGTACGTATGCCTTTCGGGCTAAAGAGTGCTGGTTCGGCATTTGTGAGAGCAGTTCAGATTGGTTTTGAACCATAGTTGCACAGAAATGTAGAAGATTGTATGAATGATATAGTGGTCAAGACCAAGGACAAATCGACCCTCATTGGAGATTTAGAAGAGACATTTGAAAACTTGCGCAAAATCAACATGAAGCTCAACCCGTAGGAGTGTGTGTTTGGCCTCCCATATGGAAAACTTCTCGGGTTCTTTGTATCCCAGCGTGGAACCGAAGCAAACCCTAACAAGATCAAGGCAATCAGATAGATTCAAGCACCCAAGACCATAGAGGATGTGTGGCGCCTTGCCGGTTGTGTCACGGCTTTGAGCAAGTTCATCTCGAGGTCTGCTGAGCGCGCCCTGCCATTTTTCAAGATGTTGAAAAAGGTGGGTCCAGTAAAATGGACTTCGGAAGAAGAGGTTGCGCTGCAAGATCTGAAAAGGTACCGGTCCTCTATGCCAACCATAATCACGCCTAAGCCACATGAACAGTTGTGTTGTGTTGGTTGCGCAGAGAAAAGCTGGCGATGAGAGAATAATGGCACCAGAACCATTCCATGACAAGACAGAGCCCTCTCTGGTAGATCCAGCTGTCAGCAAGGTGAAAGTGGTGCAAGAGAAAGAAGCGGATTAGCAAATCGCACTAAAGAAGAAGGTGGTGCAGTAACCAGTGTACTTTGTTACCTCTATCTTGCAAGGAGCTAGGTCAAGGTATTCGGGTGTGCAGAAGCTGTTCTTGAGCCTACTCATGGCCTTGATAAAGCTGCGCCAAAACTTCCAAGCGCATGAGCTCATCGTGGTCACCCACTTCCCGTTGCACCGCATTCTGAGGAATCCGAAAGCAACTGGTAGAATAGTGTAGTGGGCATTGGAACTGTCAAGTTTTGCACTCAAATTTGAGAGTACATCAACTATTCAGAGCAGAGCATTGGCAGAATTTATTACTGAATGGACCACAACAAAAGATCATGAGATCTAGGAATCAACTCTCCCCAGCAGAGAAACTAAGAAAGATTCGATCATGTACTTTGACAGTGCTTTCTCGCCACAGGGCGCTAGTTTCGGAGTGCTGCTTGTCGCACCCACCGGATAACACCTCAAATATGTGGTTCAAATGCACTTCCCTAGGGAGGAAGCGACCAATAACACTGCAGAGTATGAAGGGCTGCTTGCCGCCTTAGAATACCGCTGGAGTTGGGGATCAAAAAGTCGATCGTACGAGGTGACTCACAACTCATAGTGAAGCAAGTGAACAATAATCACCAGAGCCCATTGATGGAAGCATATGTGGATGAAGTGAGGAAATTGGAAGAGACTTTGATAGTTTGCAAATAGAGCACATTCCCCGTGCGGAAAATGACATTGCTGATCAACTGCCAAAGTGTGTTGCCCAGAAGAATCCTATGGAACCAGGAACTTTTGTGCTCCATTTGAATCAACCAACAGTCACCCCATCAACGAGAGCCAAAAAGAGAAGAAAGATAAGCACCGGAAAATATTTTCCAGCAGAGCTCCCTAAAGCACCCGACGAAAATGTTCCCAAAAAGGATGATGCGCTTGCCGGTGTGGAGCGGCCTCAAGCAGAGCCTCAGATTCTTATCATCGAGGTTAGCGCTCCCACAGTATAAGAGATGCCGCTACTCGAGCCACTGGCTCTGGCATGGGCCCAACAGATAGTTCAATTTCTTCAGACAGGAGAGCTTCATGATGAGCAAGAGGAAGCTGAAAAAGTAGCACGTCAATTAGGTATCTATCAGTTTGTGGACAACATCCTATGCAGAAAGAGGCCAAGCAAAGTGAAATTGATGTGCATTCGCAAGGAAGATGGACTGAAGTTATTGGCAGATATACATGGAGGCATATGTGGTTTCCACAAAGGATCAAGAGCCCTTGTCGGGAAGGCTTTCCGGCAGGATTTTTATTGGCCCACTGCCCTCCAGGACGCAACTGAGCTAGTAACAAATGTGAAGCATGCCAGTTTGATAGAGGCGAAGTATCCCGATTTTCGATGAGATGATAACTATCGATTTGGTGGAGTCGACTTTAACAATCCGACTATACTAGTGCACGATGTTGTGCCTGAGCAATTGCTAAACCAACTCCGAGAGGTTATTGACCACGCCGTAGCACGATCATGTAAAATCCCAAATTTTCAATTTGGAATGTTATACATTAGATCATCATTGCATATCATATTTTATTGCATTTTGGCTTCATCCTAGAAATTCTACACAACTCAAGGCCCATGGAGAGAGTTGGGGATTTCGTTATTTTCATATTTCGGTTTTCTCAAATTTTGAAAATAGGATCATTTGATTTTTTATTATTTATCTTCAATTATTTCTATTATAAAAATAACAGAGAGGGAATAAAATGACTTCCCCAAAAATAAAGAAATATTGAGGATTTAATAAAAAATAAAATAAGATTTTCTTTCAGAGTTTTATCGCTATTTTATTTGATTTAGGAAAATTGCACGTTTTTCAAAATTGCATTTTAGGGCCAAGAAAATGTTCATCTCGTTCTAAATGTTTTATTTAGACGACGAAAATTTCTTTTGGCATTTTTAGAATTTTATTTTATTTTCTAGGATTTATTTAAGTTTGGCGGAATGTTTAAAAAAAACTGTTTAGACCGACCAGGCCGAAGGCCCTGCCGGCCCAGCTGCCCCGCCGCCTCGTTCCCGCCCCGCTATGGCCGAGCCGGACTCTGGCTAGGAGTCCGGGAGCCGCCCGCCACCCTGGCCCCCTCCCCAAGCCGAGCCGCCCTCTCCCCTCCTTAAATACCCCGCCACCCCGCCGCCACCACCCCGTCCCGCCCCGCCGCCCGCAGCCATAGCAGAAGCAGCCGCCGTTTGCCGCGTCCGCCGCCGCCGCCTCCCGCTAGCGCGCTGCCCTCCGCCGCCGCCGCCGCCTCCCCGCCCCGCCGGAGCCCTGAGCCCCGCCGGACCTGACGAGGTAGTTGCCGACGCCTCCGCCGATTTTTTATACCAAGATGTATTCTGGAGATCAAGACCGCGTTTATGTGCCCAATGACCTGGATATTAGGAAGTTGATTTGAAGGACACTTTCCGGTGGACTGGAATGAAGAAGGATATTGTAGAGTATGTAGCAGTTTGCGATGTATGTCAGAGAGTGAAGGCTGAGCATCAGAAGCCAGCAGGATTGCTACAGCCATTGCGGATACCCGAATAGAAGTGGGATAAGTTAGGCATGGATTTCATCACGGGATTGCCCAGGACTCGTTCTGGCTATGACTCAATATGGGTTGTAGTCGATCGTTTGACGAAGGTAGCTCATTTCATCCAAGTGAAGACCACTTACACTAGTGCTAAGTTGGCGAAGATATACATGACCAGAATTGTATGTCTGCATGGAGTTCCGAGGAGCATTGTATCAGATAGAGGAACCCAGTTTATCTCAAAGTTCTGGAATTAGTTGCATGAAACTTCGGGTACCAGGCTAGAGTTCAGTACAGCCTTTCATCCACAGACAAATGGACAGAACGAGAGAGTCAATCAGATTCTGGAGGACATGCTGAGAGCTTGTGCACTAGATTATGGATCTAGTTGGGACGACAATTTTCCATACGCAGAGTTCTCTTACAACAACAATTATCAATCCAGTTTGAAGATGGCCCCTTTCAAAGCTCTGTACCGAAGGAGGTGCAGGACACCATTATTGTGGGATGAAGTTGGAGACCGTCAGTTGTTTGGACCAGATTTGATTAAGGAGTCTGAACAGAAGGTGAAGTTGATTCGCGATAGGCTCAAGGTAGCCCAGTCCAGGCAGAAGAGCTATGTAGATTCTAAATGCAAGGAGACAGTTTACGAAGTCGGAGACAGAGTTTATCTTCGTTTATCTCCACTTCGAGGAGTTAAGCGTTTTGGAGTTAAGGGAAAGTTAGCGCCACGTTTTGTGGGACCATACAAAGTTTTGGAGCGTATGGGAGAAGTTGCTTACAAGTTGGAATTGCCCGAAGGATTGTCAGGAGTCCACGATGTGTTCAATGTTTCCCAGTTGAAGAAGTGCCACGCGGGGATGACTGATATACCACTGAGAGATACCGTGCCACTGGAAGCAATTCAGTTGGATAGTGATTTGACCTATGAGGAGAAAACAGTCAAGATTGTCGAGTTTGCCAGTAGAGTCATGTGCAGCAAGGTTATCAAGTTTTGCAAAGTTCAGTGGAGCCACCATACCAAAGACGAAGCCACCTGGGAGCGAGAGGAAGATCTACTGAAGGACCACCCTCACTATTTTCTAGCTAACCCGAATCTCGAGGGTGGGATTCATCTTAAGGGGGGTAGGTTTGTAACATCCCAAATTTTCAATTTGCTATGTTATATATTAGATCATCATTGCATATGATATTTTATTGCATTTTGGCTTGATCCTAGAAATTCTACGTGACTCAAGGACCCACAGAGAGAGTTGGGGATTTTGTTATTTTCATATTTGGGTTTTCTCAAAATTTGAAAATAGGATCATTTGATTTTTATTATTTTATCTTCAACTATTTCTATTATAAAAATAAGAGAGAGGGAATAAAATGACTTGCCCAAAAATAAAGAAATATTGAGCATTTAATAAAAAAATCAAATAAGATTTTATTTCGAAGTTTTATTGCTATTTTATTTGATTTAGGAAAATTGCACGTTTTCAAAATTGCATTTTAGGGCTAATAAAATGTTCATCTCGTTCTAAATATTTTACTTAGACGGTGAAAATTTGTTTTGGCATTTTTAGAATTTTATTTTATTTTCTAGGATTTATTTAAGTTCGGCGGAATGTTTTTAAAAAAACTATTCGGACCGACCGGGCCGAAGGTCCAGCCGGCCTAGCCGCCTCGCCGCCTCGCTCGCACCCCGCCGTGGCCGAGCCGGACTCTGGCTAGGAGTCAGGGAGCCGCCCGCGGCCCTGGCCCCCTCCCCAAGCTGAGCCGCCCCCTCCACTCCTTAAATATCCCGCCGCCCCGCCGCCACCACCACGTCCTGCCCCGCCGCCTGCAGCCGCAGCAGCAGCAGCAGCCGCCGCCGCCGCCACCTAGCACGCCACCCTACGCCGCCCCCGCCGACGCCTCCCCGCCCCGCCGGAGCCCCGAGCCCCGCCGGACCCGACGAGGTAGCCGCCGATGCCACAGCCGGTTTTTTTATAAAACCGTTCGTTTTTTTAAACCCTAGATCTGTTTTTTTAGATCGGTTCGTCGGTTTTTCACAGTTTCGTTATTTAACGAACATTTGTCCGTAAATTCATTTTAACGTACGGTTTTCATCGTTTAGCCGCAGATAGCGAACATTCGTTCGTTAGCCTATTCGTCCGTTTTTCTTTTTTCGGATTTTTCGCGATTATTTCTGATCGCGATTTCTGATCTGATTTTCGTTCTAGTATAATTTTTCGCTCGTTTATCGTAATCAGGCGATTCAAGCGCCTAGAGTTTCATCTCGAAACCCTCTTTCCGTTTAACCAACTCAAACAAGTTTTTGCTACTGTAAAATTTGACTTAGCTCCAGATTAGTAAACGAAGCTTGTTTCTTTCGCCGTTTGACTTTCGTTGCTTCGTTTGATTTGATTCTTTTTGCAAATCGGAGTTCTTAAGTTGAACTTTCTGGTTAGATCTCTTATTTGAGTTTTACCTGTGCATTAGATGAGTGCTTATTTTATGCTTGTTTGTTTGCGATAGACTACCCGGAGTGCGTCGCTTGCTACTTCGAATCTCTAGGTTTCACGGATCATCAACAAGGCAAGTAACACTTTTATCATACCTCTTTACTACCCAGTTTTATTGCATTAGATCAATCCTCAAACAATTGCATGATTAGGATCTGATTAATATGTGGGTATTGGGAAGTAGGTGAGGTAGTACCTATCACCTGTTTTATTATCAAACCTTTGGGAGTTACTTCTACCTTTGCTTATATTGCTATGCTATGCTAGTAGACCTGGATTGGGTGAGTGTATCCATGACAGATGTGAGCTTGTTAATTAATGGTTTACTTAAGGTGGTAACTTAAATTCACATGTAGGTGGATTGAGGCACCTGGGGAACCCAGTGTTGCCTGAATTTTGGAAATTCCAGGGTACCGTGTGATTCTCCTATGGACCGCCACCCAGGTGAAAGGGATCATGAGATTATTCATGCTGGAAACTTCTGTGTGCAGCCGCAAGCTATTATGGGCTCTAGCATAGTCGAGTATGTTGTGTGACGTCTTTCAGTGGTAGACTAGCAGATGTAGGGGATGTAGGTTGGTACTGTCTACCCAGAGTAAAGAGTTAATGCTTCTGAAAGACTGTGTCTCGGTCATCCGTTTCTCAAACACCATGTAGTGCGAGAAATCAAGCGGAGGAGATCGAGTCTTGCGGGGAAAGGTGGGCAAACCTTTGCAGAGTGTATATACTAATCATGGTTACCCGTGTCCCCGGTTATGGACGTTTTGAGTATCTAGTACCGGGATTATCATGTGAATCTCATCATGTTACTCTAATTAATATTGTTGGGTTTAATGTTGATGCTTACTTGGGATTGAGTTGGGTGAACCTTCTCAATGTTTAACAACCACCATGATAGTTAAATAAAATTTATTCCTTTGTTGTAGGGAAAAATTGGCTTTATGCAAAACTGTAACCATATATCTTTCCACCAGCCATATATGCATGTAGTGATCGCATTATTCTATTCATTACTCTCTATGTGTTACATTGCCAGCATATTCCATGTGCTGACCCATTTTCGGGCTACAACGTTCATGTTGCAGACTATTCAGACGACGAGTAAGGTGCCTTAGGTCGTGGTCTTATACTCAGTGATGTCGTTGGAGTTTATGGACTCGCTTATCTTCCAAGCCTTCCGCTGTTATCGTTATTAGATGGCCTTAATCCATATTTATTGTAATAAGTTCTCTTCTGAGACATTCAATGTAATAAGTGTGTGATTGCTACTCTATTATAAATCCTTCGAGTACTGTGCGTGTCAGCATTACCGATCCAGGGATGACACTGATGCACAGAGATTAGACTGTTTGAGGTCTGGTCGCTACAGATCAACCTGACCACGAGGGCCAATTCCTGCAAGCAATCAGAGAACTAGCAAGAATATAATAAAGCAATCTGAATAATGCGAATATAGATGAAGTGTTGATAAAAGTGGGGATCCAAAAGCGGTCTTGGTCTGGTTGTTGGACACAAACGAAGTACGTGAAGTTGCGTTGGCAAACATTTAACTAAACAAATCCAAAGGAAAAAGCTACTAGATGAGCAAGGGATGGTGGCCATGGAGGTGAGAGGACATACCAAGGTAGTCTAAAACTAACCCTAGGTCGTACAAGGCTCATGGGCCCATGTGGAGGTGATACAACACCTTTGGACCTGTAGTTTGACTCGGATTCTGCTGCAGCGTCGGATTCTTTCGTTGATAAATCAAGGCTCCAGATGAATTTTAAGGTGAATCCAATTGGGTTGGAAAGAGCATACAATCTACTTTCCAACAAAAGAAGAATCACCCAATTCGGAGTCCTTATGAAAGAGTTCTTGGCGGTTTGAGTCAGGTATGTCTGTGTAGTCCGAATCTGCATCTAGAACGTGAGAAACTTGGACTCTATTTTCTCTTGGCCCAAAAGCAATGTGAGAGAACTTTTTGAACAGCACCTAACACCTACCAAACACCTGCAATTACAAATGACACAAAAGTTTGTGAAGTATTTTTGTCCTGGATGACATAAATAAAATATTGCATAGTTTGCATTAGAAATCACCTCACAAACATACATGTATGCAATAATTTTGGTCGTATCCAAGGTAGTCATGTCCTCATCATCCTCCCCTTCTTGAAAACAAAGCCGTCCTCAGCATTGCTTAATCTAAAATGTGGCTAACAAAAGATACAAGATGTACATGTTCTATATGTAGATGTCATCCATTTTTACTTCCCTTGGTTTTTGCACATATGACACATGTATACATGAGTAACCTTCATAGTTCATAAATCTAAAGCTAGAATATTATCACAAGAAGTATAAGGCATGAAAATGTTGCAACTTAGTTTGCACATATAAGCGAAGCTCTTACTCATTTCAAAAGGTTGACAATGTTCATCATTAAACCATCCTAACATTGGTGAATAAACCTTACTTGCAACAAATTTACATGCTACAACATGCTTAAATAAGTAAACATGCAATAAGTCATTGGTCATAGAATCATCTCCAAGATTAGAGGTCATATCAAAATAATTAAACATTGGTTGTTTTGCATCAATAGTTAATTCAATGGGTGCACTCAAAATTGTTGGTATTTCAGTTGTTTGATCACATGACGCATTCATGACAGTAACACGATTCTCTAAAATAGGTGGTGTGTTCAAATCAATAGGTAACTCAACACATGATGTATTCAAGTTAACTAGGCATGTATCATTCTCATATGAAAGTGGGAAATCTATACCTTTGTCCTTACCTCTTATGATCAACTCCGATGATGTAGGCACTCTCGATGGTGATGTGTCACATGGTGGAGATGATGTAGTCCTCGCAACAACGGATGTGGTTGTCATAGTAGACCTAGTAGTTAAAGAAACATCTGTATCAACACTTGGAATGTCCACCTTGCGCTTGTTCTCCTCATGTGCAACACGTCGTTTTATTTCCTGTTCAGCTTTGCAAGCAATACTAAACAAACAATCCATAGGATAACACTCTTCATAAATTAGTATCTCCTTAATATCACGGTTTAATCCTCTCCAAAATCTATCCATAAAATCGTCTTCACTTTCTTCTAAAAATGAGTGCAACAAGGTAGTTTGTAAATTATCATAATATTTTGTTACGATGTCACTACCTTGTTTTAAATGTTGTAATTTTTTAATCATGCCACGAGTATAATAACATCTATGAATCTATCTCTCATGACATGTTTTAAAGCATCCCAAGTAGTAGGTATATAATCAGGGTTTAACCGACAATATTCACTCCACCAAACTGAAGCATAACTAGTGAATTAATGAACCAACCACGACCTTAACTTTTTTACAATCAACAATATTATGGGAAGTAAATATATTATTTATGTTGAACTCCCACACAATATATAAAGTTGGTCTAAAACGGCCATTAAATGGTGGAATAGAAACATTAACCTGATCATGTGTGTTTGGATGTTTGTCCACCTCTCGTGATGGTTGTAGTACTTTCTTAGGTGATGGCACATCTCCCACAATTGATGATGCACAAGAACTAACAACTCTAGAACCTGCCATAATTAGCAGAAAACAAGAAACAAAATTGGAAAATAATGTTCCTATGAACTACTAGGATGTGGTGGTAAAACGCTCACAGTATAGCAAATATCAATGTCTTACAAGTTCTTACCATGCAGTAGGTGGTGAACGGCAACCAGCGGTGTCAAATAACTCCAAACATTGAGAAAGTGATTGCCAGGTGAACTTAAAAATGCACGGTGTAGAAATATGTGGAGCTGGGTTGGCTATATATGGTAGCCAAAGATTAGCAATAATCAATTCACAGATGCAATGCTTAATAAACGATTAACGACAGTATTGTGCTGGTCCTAGGCTGGATCGGACTAGAGACGCGAGCCTAGAACACTAATGAGGTCACGGCGTAGCACAACTAGCATCAATAAATGATATGAAGTAGCTCTGGACAGCAAGATAAAAGTGAATATCACAATAGCAGTAAAGATAGTGATGTGAAACAATTGCCAAGCAGGATATACCAAAAACTTTCTCTCCAACTTTCCTCTGGAATAGTTTGTGCCAATTTTCTGATAATATTTCTCAAGAACAGCACTGACTCAAGCTTTCAAATGCAAACAGAATCACTAAATTTGGAGTTGATATGAGGAGCCAAAAAATTCCAAAACTGGCCTGAAAAACTGGAACAAGCTGTGTTCACGAACTTGGAGGGCAAAAAGACCTATTCAAAAGCCGATTTTGAGATGTAAAAAGTTCAATTGACTTTTGCAAGTATTTAGACGCACCTCGTCGTTAGCTTTAATTTGAGTACTCATGGAGTCAAAACGGACTTCATATGAGGAAGATACACATGTTTTACTGAGGAGTGCACAAAACAGATTCAAACCCGAATTCATGTACGAGATTGAGTGTAGATAGATCTAAAATTTGTTTTTTTATTCTCTCATTTTTTTCTCACTTTTTTTCTCCTTTTTCTATCTTTTTTATCTCTTTCCCAATCAAACTAGACAAGATGTAGATTAGATCAAGTGAAGATGCGAACGACCTCAACTATGATCATGACAATGAATGATGGGTGGCACGTGGTGGAATTGATGAATGGAGGTGGTGGGCAGCAGAAGGAATAATGACGCAGCAGGGGCATAACTAATGTGAACAAAACTCGAAACTCTAAATTCTAAACAAACTAGACACTAAGACCAACAACTTGACACGACGATGCAACCGATAATTCAATAGTGCAAACAACGAAAAGAAAATTGCAAAGGCTCAGACTGTCTGGGACACGGATGAACTAATCTAACTTTTTTTGACTTTTTCGTGGACTATAGGTATGAATGACAGATGCGATCTAAACTATGAAGAAATACAAAATCTCATCGAGCAACCTGAAAACTGATACCACTTGATAGAGGCGGAGTGTTCCGATCTTTCGATGAGATGATAACTAACGATTTGGTGGAGTCGACTATGACGATCCGACTACAAACGTGCACGACGTTGTGCCTTAGCAATCGCTAAACCAACTTCGAGAGGTTATTGACCATGCTAGAGCATGATCAACCTGACCACAAAGGTCAATTCCTGCAAGCAATCGAAGAACAAGAAAGAATATGATAAAGCAATCTGAATATTGATAAAAGTGGGGATCTGAAAGCGGTCTTGGTCTGGTCGTTGGACACAAACAAAGTACATGTAGTTGCGTTGGCTAACTTTTGACTAAACAAATCACAAGGAAAAAGCTACTAGATGGATCAACTAATATAGGATCAAGGGGTGATGGCGAAGGTGGTGGGAGGATGTCCCAAGGCAACCTAAACTAACCCTAGCTCGTACAGGGCTCATGGGCCCAATTGGAGGTGATGCAACACCTTTGGACTTGTTGTTTGACTGGGATTCTGCTGCAGCGTCAGATTGTTTCATCGATAACTCAACACTCCAGACGAATTTTAAGGTGAAGCAAATTGGGTTGGAAAGAGCATGAAATCTACTTTCCAACAAAAAAAATGACCCAATTCGGAGTCCGTATGAAAGAGTTATTGGGGTTTTGGGTCAGGTATGTCTGTGCAGGCCGAATCTGAATCCAGAACGTGAGAAACTTGGACTCTATCTTCTCTTGGCCCAAAAGTGACATGAGAGGACTCTTTGAACAGCACCTAAACATATCTTTTCCCGTTATCTTCATATGTGGATTGTACAAATGTACCATACACCTGCAATTAGAAATGACACAAAAGTTTGTGAAGTATTTTTGTCCTTGATGACATAAATAAATCATTGCATAGTTTGCATTAGAAATCACCTCACAAATATACATGTATGCAATATTTTTGGTCGTATCCAAGGTAGTCATGTCCTCATCACAGTTCCATTCAAAGTAATCCCATCAACCAGCACAAGCCCTCCAAACAATCCCTCTCTCCTGGCCCTTCTTGGTCTGGGGGTTCGATATCTTGGGCCCCTTCCCCATGCTACTAGGGGCTTTGAGTTCCTGTACGTTGCCATGGATAAGTTCACAAAGTGACCTGAAGTAGAACCAGCGAGAAAGGTGACTGCATAGTCAGGTGTCAAGTTCTTCAAAGGACTAGTTCGCCGTTTGGGGGTTCCAAATTGAATCATTACCGACAATGGCACATAGTTTACGAGCTGCACATTCATGCAGTACACCTAGAGCCTTGGAAGCAAGGTTTGCTGTGCCTCCATTGCTCACCCAAGGAGTAGTGGGCAAGCAGAAAGGACGAATATTGAAGTGCTGTGTGGGCTCAAGACAAGAACTTTTGACAAGATGCACAAGTGCGGCAGGCGTTGGATTTATGAGTTGCTAGTGGTTTTTGGTTACTCAGAATGACACGAAATCGAGCTACTGGTCAAACACCCCTATCCCTAGTCTATGGTGAAGAAACGGTGCTACCCAACTCATATAAGGCTCACCTCAAGTACTTGTCAACGATGATATAGAGTAAGAGCAGCTCCGACATGACGATGCCATGCTCCTTGAGGAAGATCGTATGCAAGCCGTTGTGCGAGCTGCATGCTACCAGCAAGCCCTGCACCGCTATCATAGCCACAAGGTTCATGCCCGAAACCTTGAGGAAGGCGACCTTGTTCTCTGACATGTGCAATCTGCTAAGTGATCAAACAAGTTGACGCCAAAGTAGGATGGCCCTTAACGCATAGCACAAGTAAACAGACCAGGCGTAGTCCATTTGGAGACCAGAGATGGCACCCATGTGCAAATTTCAAGGAATATCGAACATCTTTGCAAGTTCTACCCAAAAGGTGCCATTGTCGGGCCTTGCCCTAGCGACCCCTTTTGTACAAGCCTGGTCCCAAAGACTTATAACCCTTTGTACAAAGCAAGGCGCAGATCCTGTGTGTATGTAAATAATGTTAAGTGCTCCACAAGCTTCCATGCATAATTACTCACGTACTAATGCATAATATAGTGGGATCGCACTTTGCTTGAATGAAATGACTAACATACTGCCAAGGTCCCCGTATTACCGTACTTCTCCTTTCCGGTTTTTACAAATGCAGAAGGATCCCCTGCATGCATATTTCCCGGGGAGTAATGAAGATGGAGTATTCAGATTGGCGTTCATTTCATTTCATATGATAAGAAGTACAACAAAGAAAGATAAGTTGAAAAACTTTCAACTAAGTTTTCATTGTTTACATCTTGGAGGTTCCCCTTGCGCGGTTCTGTGTTCATGTGAAATACCTGCACAAGAAAGGATCTTGTCATGTTTCGTTTTGCGCTCCAGCCTTGCCTCGAGCCCACTAAACAAGACCTATGAAGCTGTGGTCGTAACCAGCTAAATCACCTTCCCGGTGGTTGCATTTCCAGTAGGCTGCCAAAGACCAGCTCTTCAAAAGCGCCCATGGCAAGTGTGCCCGAGCCAAGCCTCTTGGTCAGTGTAGGGTGCTAAATTATAAATCATATGGAAACAGGAACGAACAAGGAGGATAGTACACATTTATTTGAGCACATTAAATATCATACATCTATTGAAAAACCAAAAGTGCTCGATAATGTATTTCTTGGCACTTTCATCCCAGGGTTTACATCAAGGGGCGCCTAGGCCAAGCGCTCCCGGTAGGTCAATCCTGTCGGTGTCCAGCTACAGATGGTGGTGTTGCTGCTCCTCGGCTAGAGATGACGGTGCTGCCGGCATTCAGCTGGAGTCTGAGTCGTTGTCTTCGGACTTGATGACTGGGGACTCGCCGTCGTTCTCTTCACCATCTATGTCCTCCTCGTCACTGTCGCTCGAGGAGGAGCTTTTGCTGTCGCTCGAGCTTTCTATGCAGCACCCTAGACGGGCGCCTGAAGGACCGAAGAACTTCACATAGAGGGCGTCCATACTCCGCCAGATTGAAGTGGAGGAAGTGCCCCTCCGCCAAGTAGCGGGCACGAGCGAAGGATTTTCACCCTCGGGTGAGGTACATGACGCCGTTGGCGGGGAACTCCGTGTTCACCCAAATGGCACCATTTAGGCAACCATTCACGCGCAACCAGAACCCAAGCGGCTGGCCCATCTCCATTACCCTGGCGAAGGGACGAGGGAGCCATAGCCTGCTCCTTGGCGGGTCATGTAACTCCATGTTGAATTTGAGAACAGTGTCCCCCATATGACCTTCCACCGGCGGCTGGGTAGCTGGAGGTAGGACCATCGGTGTTCTGCTCTAGCCTCCCCGACCATGAGCACCACGTCAACCACGACCTCGCCCTATGGCCCCGCCTTATGCACTAGAGCTGGCCTCCGCATTCGCAGATGAAGAAAGGGAATGTCGCCAAGGAGAAGCTCTCACTGCCACAATGGAAGCACGAGCACGACCTCTTCCTCTCGCCATGGTGGTGACAGTTGCAGAAGGAAAGGAAAAGTAAGTGGATGAGCATCGCCCCCTAAGGGAGTCCTGGACTAGGGGGTGTCCGAATAGCCGAACTATCATCATTGGCCGGACTCCAAGATTATGAAGATACAAGATTGAATACTTCATCCCGTGTTCGGATGGGACTTTCCTTGGCGTGGAAGGCAAGCTTGGCAATACGGATATGTAGATCTCCTACCATTGTAACCGACTCTGTGTAACCCTAGCCCTCTCCGGTGTTTATATAAACCGGAGGGTTTTAGTCCATAGGACGAACAACAATCATACCATAGGCTAGCTTCTAGGGTTTATCCTCCTTGATCTCGTGGTAGATCTACTCTTGTACTACCCATATCATCAATATCAATCAAGAAGGAGTAGGGTTTTACCTCCATCGAGAGGGCCCGAACCTGGGTAAAAACATCGTGTCCCTTGTCTCCTGTTACCATCCGCCTAGACGCACAGTTCGGGACCCCCTACCCGAGATCCGCCGGTTTTGACACCGACATTCGTGCTTTCATTGAGAGTTCCTCTATGTCGTCGCTCATAGGCCCGATGGCTCCTTCGATCATCAACAACGACGCGGTCCAGGGTGAGACTTTTCTCCCCAAACAGATCTTCGTATTTGGCGGCTTTTCACTGCCAATTCGTTTGGCCATCTGGAGCAGATCGAAAGCTACGCCCCTGGCCATTAGTTCAGATTTGGGAGTTTGAACTATACGGCCGACGTCCGCGGAGACTTGATCTTCGACGGATTCGAGCCACAGCCGAGCGCGTCGCACTGTCACGATCGGCATGATCTAGCTCTGCTGCCGGACAGTGCCCTGGAGGCCGCACAAGAGTCCACTCCGACCCTTAAATTAGAGCCGACTGCGCCGATCGAGGATGGATGGCTAGACACCGCCTTGGGGGCTGCTACCTCTACGGCGATGGAGCCGAATACCGACCCTGCCCCTTGTGAAGCTCGTGACTCCGAGGTGCCGGACTCCTTGCCGGACTCCGAACCTCCTGCGCCCCTGCCAATCAAATCCGATTGGGCGCCGATCATAGAGTTCACCGCTGCGGACATCTTTCAGCACTCGCCTTTTGGAGACATCCTGAATTCGCTAAAGTATCTCTCGTTATCAGGAGAGCCCTGGCCGGACTACGGTCAGGACGGTTGGGATGCGGACGACGAAGAAATTCAAAGCCCACCCACCACCCACTTTGTAGCCACTATCGACGACCTAAACGACATGCTAGACTTCGACTACGAAGACATCGACGATATGAACGACGCTGCCGGAGACGACCAGGAACCAGCGCCTACGGGGCACTGGAAAGCCACCTCAACTCATGATGTATACATGGTGGATACACCAAAAGGAAGTGACAACGAGGAACAACGGGACGCGGCGAAGGATAATTCCCCCGAAAAAACAGCCGAAACGGTGACGCAAACGCCGCCCGAAGTCCCGCCTCGATAACAACAGCACCCATACAGACCCAGCCGAAGAGTAGGGCGAACCAGTGGACGACAAACATGCCACCAAGCAGCCGTCCGAACAGGATGAATTGGACGAGCAACCCATCCCCGGCGAAAACAACAGTCCAGACGATTTCACGCCGAACACATCACTGGAGCAGAACAACCTCCACAAAAGGTTCGTCGCCACTGCAAGAAGTTTGAAGAAGCAGAAGCGGAAACTCAAAACAGCGGAAGACATACTCAGAATGAGAAGGAGCAAAGTACTCAAGACCGCAGATAAATACAACGATAGTCACCAAGCAAAGAGCTACCCGAAGCGCAAGCTGTTGCCTGAATTCAACGAGGTGGCCGTAGAGCCCCCACAGTCAAAGAACAAAGAGGCCGCCTGGTCGTATAGAATACCACATGACAAGCAAAGAGCGGCATGCGGCGCCGCACACAAGCCGGCACATGATCCACATAAGGATCCTCGTAAAAAGGACGGCCCGGTCAGGTCCATCTATGGGCCAAGAAAGAAGGGTCCAGGGAGCAACAAAACACGTCGAGTGTTCAAAAATAACGGTACACCCAAATACAGGGGCGCCGCACACCCCCTATGTTTCATCGATGAGGTACTGGATCATGAATTTCCAGCGGGATTCAAACCCGTAAACATAGAGGCATACGACGGAACAACAGACCCCAGATTCTGGATTGAGGATTATATCCTACACATACATATGGCTAGAGGAGACGATCTCCATGCCATAAAATACCTACCCCTCAAGCTCAAAGGGCCAGCTCGGCATTGCTCAAAAGCCTCCCAGAAAATACCATTGGAAGTTGGGAAGAGCTCGAGGATGCGTTTCGAGCAAATTTTCAGGGGACTTATGTCCGCCCTCCGAATGCAGACGATTTCAGTAATATAACTCAACAGCCCGGAGAGTCAGCCCGCAAATTCTGGAACAGGTTCCTCACCAAAAAGAACCAAATAGTCGACTGTCCGGACGCCGAAGCGTTAGCAGCCTTCAAACATAACGTCCGAGACGAATGGCTCGCCAGACACCTCGGCCCGGAAAAGCCAAGGACTATGGCCGCACTAACAAGCCTCATGACCCGCTTCTGCACGGGGGAAGATAGCTGGCTGGCAAGATGCAGCACCAGCGACCCGAGTACATCCGAGGTCAGGGATGGAAATGGGAAGCCACGACGCAGAAAAGACCAGCGCCGAACTAAGGAAAATGGCACAAAGAACACGGTGGTCAACGCCGGGTTCAAAAGCTCTCGGCCGAACAACAAAACACTGCCTCTTAAGGACAACAGTGACGAGCTATCCAACCTAAACAAAATCTTGGACAGGATATGTCAAATTCACAGTACCCCCGGGAAGCCTGCAAACCATACCCACAGAGATTGTTGGGTCTTCAAGCAGTCCGGCCGACTTAACGCCGAACACAAGGGGCTCGCCACACCAAGCGAGGACGATGACGAACCCCACAAGCAGAGCACTGGAAAACAAAAGAACTTCCCACAAGAAGTCAAAATAGTGAATCCACTTCAAGTGATAACAAGGAAAAATAGGGCGGCACCTACTAAAGTACGCGCTGCACGGTCCACCCCAGCGGAGTCCCGAAACTGGATGTTGAAACCAATTACTTTCGACCATCAGGATTACTCCAGAAGTATTCGAAACGCAAGATGGACTGCTTTGATACTAGATCCTATAATCGGCAGACTACAATTTACACAAGTCCTAATGGATGGCGGCAGTGATATAAACCTGCTATACCAGGACACAATCCGCAGAATGGGGATAGACCCTACCAAAATTCGCCATAGCAACACTTCCTTTAAAGGAGTAACGCCAGGCCCTTATGCCAATTGTATGGGCTACTTACTACTAGAAGTCGTGTTCGGTTCATCCAACAACTTCTGTCGCGAAAAGCTAACCTTCCATATCACCCCATTCAAAAGTAGCCATCAAGCACTATTGGGACGTGAAGCTTTCGCCCGCTTTAACGCAATACCGCATTATGCGTCTCTCACACTTAAAATGCCCGGTCCACGCGGTATCATCTCATTGAAGGGAAACTTTGAGTGTTCCTTGACTGCGGAAGAACGTGAGACTACTTTGACAGCGACAGACTAATCCGGCCTTGCTGATCAAAGCCCCTAAAACAGGTCATTCAGACCCCGAACACGGTTAGGCGAGTTCGGTATAAATAAACAAGGGGCTTCCTAACCGCGTACCCCTTTACAAGGGGTTGCACGAACGAAGAATGAGAGCCAATAAAGCTCAATTTTATTCATTTCTTAAATCATACTCCAACTAAGTTCTTCTCTTTTACAGATGAACAACGTGCTACACCCGTCCGGGATACAGCACGACGGAGACACAGGCGCAGACGTGCAGCAGGGACCCGTTGCAAGGATTCTTTTTAGATTAAGACCCTGCATAAACCTTTTTTACTGTCTCTTGTTGATACACATCCCCTGGTTTCTTACCATAACCGAGGAGGAGGCTGGCGTTTTGGCATCGGCTGCATCAGAACATTTCGTGCGTACCCGGACACTAGGGGCTTAAGGGCATCGTTCTGCCCATTTTCATAAAGACCGAATACCTTAGGGAGTGTTCGGCGTCTCGAGTTAGGCCTTATATGCATCAGCTCTGAATCATGTCTTTGGTCAAATGTTGGGTTTGCTCGGCTCCTGTGTTTTGCTACCTTACGTTCCGTTTTATCGGCTAACGCGGCACCAGGAGAACTACTATGATTGTGCCCCGGTTCGGCCTGGCGAGCACCTCAGTAGAGAAAGCCGAAAACTGACTATCATGATACAGCGAGAGACTGGTCAACCACTCGATCGACTACCGGAATGTCTAAAATTCCTCCGCTTTGACGAAGGACCGTTTCCCGGTCAGGCACACACGCGCCCCAAATTCGGAGAGCGCGGTGACCCTAGGGGCTATATCATAGCCCCTCCTTCGAACTCCTATGGCTAAGTGAAAGTGATAAAGCATTATAGTCCGGTTGCCTAGTTTGCTATGCTACCACCTCCTTCACAAGACCAAGACGTTGGATTAAGTGTGAAAATGCGCTTTTTTGCAAACACCCCCGCACCATGTGCGTGGGGGCTGAAGCCAAAGACTACCATCTTTCAGGTTATATATACATATACATTAACGGCCGCACAGGAGATATTTCAATACTTGAACGCACAAGTATAAAAAGCCCTTATATTATAAATATGGTTTTACAAATCATACATGTCATTTGAATGTAACGTTTTTCGATCACTACGACTCTATTAAACGAGCGCCCTGCAGGACTTCCTCAAAATAGTGCTCGGCGGGTAATCGGCTTCTGTCCGAATCCCGGGATGCAACATCGATGGCGTCCATCTCTACCCAGCATGTTTTGACATAGGCGAGAGCCATCCGTGCACCCTCTATGCATGCCGACCGCTTCATCGCCTTGATATGCGGCACCGCATCAAGGAATTGTTGCACTAAGCCAAAATAACTCTTTAGCTTGGGCCTTTCCGGCCACAGATGAGCCACGACATCCTTCATGGCAAGTCCGGATAACCTATTCAGCTCAGCCCACTCAGCCAACCGATCGGTTAACGGAAGTGGACGCTCCGGACTATGGAATTGAGACCAAAAAAGCTCTTCCATTTCGTGATCCTTTTGGCTTCGGAAGTGCACGACTGCGTCCGCCGCACTCGCCGGCAAATTCAGATAAGGATCTTTCGCACCCCACAACTGGCCCAACTGAGCATACTTCGGATCCGTGAACTTCCTACGCAGTAGAAAGGGCTTTCCAGCCATAATGTCTCCGGCCTGACGCAGCTCCTCCTTTATAGCCCTCATTGCAGAACGGGCATCCTTGGCTTCGGCGGTGGCCTTCTTCAGGTCCTCTTGCCCCGCTCGGTGTTCTCTTTCAAGAACCTCATAGCGGTCGGTTGCATCCTTCAGCTTCACGGCCATTCCGGCCATCTCCTCCCTGCTTCGGCAGTGAGCAGCCTTTTTGGCTTTTAGCTCTTCGGCTGCCTTCGAGGCTTGCTCCTTGGCTCAAGCAAGCTTTGCCCGAAGGCCCTCCATAGCAGCGGCGCCATCTGCATCAAGCATACATGTTGTAAGGCGTGGGCATCAGCTCCCTTACCAGGTGACCGTGGAGAAATCGCCCACCTTGTGACTCATCAAGTCGCTTATTGACCAGCGCGATGTCCGCATCCGCAATGTCCAGTTGTCACTTCAGTTCGGCAACTCTATCAGTCTGGCTGGCCACCAAACACTCCGCCACCTGAATAGGAATGGCGACATCTTAACACTGAGATTATGATCCTCGGCACGCCGTCGCTTCTGAGAATGTACCGAGTCTCAGGGGCTACTATCTATACAGGGCGCACTCTATGTGCAAAACTGTCAAAAGGTATGTCATTTTTACGTACCTCAAATCCCGTCAGCAAACTTCTGACGGCCTCATGCAACCCGCTCTCAGTGGATGAAATCCTTTCAATCACCGTACTCATTAATGTACGGTGATCTTCTGAGGTAGACGCCCTCTCGAGCAGATCCTTCAGCTCCTCCGGCCGTACACCAGTTGGTGCCGAACTCTCCGGCCCCATCGGACTCGGGGAGACCCTCCACGACGACACCTCAGGGTCGTCCGCCCTGCCTGACGGCACGGCAGATGGAGGCGTCTCGCTCTCCATCATCTTCGGACGAAGATCCCCTGAAGATGAGCTCAGCTGAGATCTGAACTACAAGGTAAAAACTCCGGTTATCCTCAGAAATAAAAATAGGGATGACCCTTATTACAAAACTCCCCTTTTTCTACTTACGGCTTGCTGGAGGGCTGATTCCCGTGGGGAGACAGTGCGGCCGGGGCTTCTCCTGGCACAGGACCTTCCGGTGCAGATTTCTTCCCCCGCTTTAAGGCCTTAGCCTCCGAGTCTTCGGAAGCGGTCCTCTTCTCCCCCTGGAGGGAGGGATTCTCGATCCCCCCTTCTTGAGAGCCTCCTTAGCAGATACGGTAGTTTTCTTGTTCTCCCCTTCGCCCTCTTCCGAAGGCGCAACCTCCAACATCTTAACTAACATGGGATCCGTGCGTGATCTCAGGGAGGGTGGTCGGACACCGTATCAGTTTTGCTTTCGCTGTCCACTCCTGTTCAAGGGATAGCCGGTTAAAAGGCAAATATATGATAAATAAACATACGGTATGTCCGGACACAGGACTACTTACTTGAGTATCCGGGCGATTGCAGCTTAAGCCGGCGTCCTCGGTCAAGTCCGGACACATCTCTTGTGATCCGATGAACAACTTATACATCTCCACGGGTGTCGTACCCATGAAGTGTTGAAGAGCTCGCGGTCCCTCCGGATTAAATTCCCACAGGCGGAGGGGGCGACGTTTGCAGGGCAGAAGGCGCCGAATTAGCATAACCTGCGCCACTACGATCAGATTGATCTCCCTTTCTTGGAGGTCTCGAATGCGGCCCTACAAAAGTGGCACGTCCTTGGACGGCCCCCAGTCAAGCCCTTTGTTGACCCACGACGCCAGCCGTTGTGGAGGGCCCGAGCGAAAGGCGTGTGGCGCCACCTGCCTGGTACCCCTAGGAGCGGTGATGTAAAACCACTCCTGCTGCCACAAACCAAGCTCCTCTTGAAAGGAGCCCTCGGGCCATAGAGCATCGGCCCTCTTGCGTATAACTTCCCCTCCGCACTCTGCCAGTCGCCCCTCGGTCGTCTTTGGCTCCACGTCGAAGGTCTTGAGCCACAATCCCATGTGAGGGGTAGTGCGGAGGAAGGCTTCGCAGACAACAATGAACGATGAGATATGGAGGATGGACTCAGGAGCCAAGTCATGGAATTCCAGCCCATAGTAAAACATGAGCCCTCTCATGAAGGGATCCATCGGGAAGCCTAAACCCCGACGGAGGTGACACGCGAACACGACGCTCTCACCAGGCTCGGGAGTGGGAATGACTTGCCCTTGGGCAGGCAACCTATGCGAAATCTCGTAGGTTAAGTACCTGGCGTCTCTCAGCTTTAGCACGTCCTCTTCCGTGACGGAAGAGGATATCCACCGGCCCTGTAGGTCGGAGCCGGACATTGTCAAAGGTCCGAAGCGCCCGAATCTGGAGCCTTGGGTGTTGGAACTCGGGGCGAGAGGCGGATTCGATTGAGGATTGAAGAAAAGGAACAGGCCTTGGCCTCATTATAAAGGGGGAGAATACCAAGAGCCGTCCCCGTGACCGTTTGGAACTCGCCTTCAATGGAGGGGGCGTGGCAACGGGCGCGGTTGGGTTACCCACGTCCGTATTGATGAGAATCCCGGAATAAGGGGACATGATCTCTGCTTCGACAAGACGTGCCAAGGAAACCGCTTCGCTAAACACGCTGAGGTGGAATAATAAAAATGATTCGAATAAAGGCTTGGCCGCGGCGTGACGTCATGCCACAAAATACGTCAGCAGATTGAACTTGTGTAAATATTATTCTCTCTACGGTGGTATGTGGAATTTATTTTGCAGAGCCGGACACTATCCTGGTGTTCACAATCTTCTATGAATTATTCGGAGGAGGAACCCGCCTTGCAATGCCGAAGACAATATGCGTGCCGGACTCGTCGTCATTGAAGCCTGGTTCAGGGGCTACTGAGGGAGTCCTGGACTAGGGGGTGTCCGGATAGCCGAACTATCATCATTGGCCGGACTCCAAGATTATGAAGATACAAGATTGAAGACTTCGTCCCATGTCCGGATTGGACTTTCCTTGGCGTGGAAGGCAAGCTTGGCAATACGGATATGTAGATCTCCTACCATTGTAACCGACTCTGTGTAACCCTAGCCCTCTCCGGTGTCTATATAAACCGGAGGGTTTTAGTCCATAGGACGAACAACAATCATACCATAGGCTAGCTTCTAGGGTTTAGCCTCCTTGATCTCGTGGTAGATCTACTCTTGTACTACCCATATCATCAATATCAATCAATCAGGAGTAGGGTTTTACCTCCATTGAGAGGGCCCGAACCTGGGTAAAAACATCGTGTCCCTTGTCTCTTGTTACCATCCGCCTAGACGCACAGTTCGGGACCCCCTACCCGAGATCTGCCGGTTTTGAAACCGACACCCCCCGTGCCCCCTCCTTTTATAGGGGGCACGGGGAATGGCTCTCCACAACCTTAGGGCAATCACCCTGCTTCACCAATCATGTACCCTATGCCCCTGGCAAGCGCATTACTCCATCGATCGCCCTGCTTCGTCAATCTGGCGCCCTGACCCCTCTGACCGAAGCATTATTTCCACGACCTCCCTTCTACACCAATCCCACATCTCGCGCCCAATCCGAATAATGGGGGGAGCAGCAAAAGTGAGCAGTTATAGCCAAGATGGCAGTTACCCCAAGCCACATGTGATCTGGGCTTGCCCAGGTTATGCCTGGTGGTGACCCACATACGTACACGCCCCTGGTTTCTGACGCGGGCGCTGAAATATCGTCTGGGCGATAAGAAGACCGAAGGAAGGCCTGGGGCTGGCCCAAGTTCAGGTTAATGAAGTAGCAAATAATATCTAAAAACACTAGCATCATTCCAATAAAATCAACATTGTTCCATCTGCGCATTGTTTGGGCCTCACCCAAGGATGCCCGGTGGCACGTGTGACCAAGGCCTGGGGGCTCCTATCGGTGTATTAAACATAAGTGTGTAATACCCTGACTTATGCACAGAGGAGTAGCATCCTGCCCGGCTAGATAATTTTTCAACAAAGATTTCCCAAGTTAAAAGAAGCAGCTCTTCGAGAGATCAAGGACCGCATCAAGGTGACTAACACAAAGCTACAAAGATGAAGCACTAGGAGCAGGGCCTTGCTGGCTAGGCAGGACCTGCAAGGTGAAGGCCTGGCAGGCGCTGGACCCGAAAAACTTCGTAACCACCAGCGCTCCACCTCACCGAGCAGGTTGTCACCCATCGTCGAGGTGTCGAGCCCGCGGATGGGTTGGTGGGACTTATCAGGCACGTGCCAGCCGCTAGAAGAGAAATTACCTTTATGGATACCCGTCCTAATGGCGTGTGAACATAAAAGAGAGGCGGTTGGGCAATCGGTGCAGCAGCCTTGCCGGGATCCCTCTTGCTCACGACCCCTATGAATGTGTTTAATGCATTTTGTCCTGACCATCAAAGTTAGGTGTGATAGCACTATTTCTATCTAATCATCATGTAATGACCCTTTTGCCAATGTGGTAACCCCTTGAGCCATAAAAGGAGGGCCAGGGCAACCTTTACAAGTGTTTAAATCCATAGCAACCCCACGCATACGTATATGTGTAGCAGCCTCTCCTTGCTCCTTGCTAGGGTAGAGCAATTCGTGTACTCATGCCCACCTTCACCAATACAACAAATCAGGATTAAGGATGCTTCTCAGCGGCCCGTACCTTGGTAAAAAATCGAAGCACCTCTTTTTGTTCTTGCTCTATGTGTTGAGTGCACCCCCTCCCCTTACCGAACCAAAAAGGGGCAACATGTCCCATAGATCATCGGCTCCACGCCGACACGAAGTGGTGATCCAAAGTTTCTTCCGAGGAGTGGATCTCGGTTGGATGTGGAAACTTCCATTCAAACCCAAGAAGAACATCGTCCCCTATAGAGCTGAGGACTTTGCTCCAAGCCATGCCAACCGTATCGCTGAGGTAACCTCCACTCTTAGTTTGCTAACTTATTTTTGTCGCAATTCCTTTTTATGAATAAGTAGTTGATTATATGTCTTCTACACAGGTTAGGCATGTGCAGGCCCTGAAGATGAAGTCCCCGGCTCCACTTCTGGAGTACTGCAAGACTCCCAAATTCAAGAGGTTTCCAGCCCAAGACCCTTACGAGGTCCCGTTCAAAACAACAGAGGAGGTAGGACGAAAACAACAAAGAGTCTATTCATGCAAAAAGGCAATCTGGATGTAACAAAAAAGAGCCATCAAAGCTCTCTCTCTCTCTTTGAGTCTGACATCGTCCGGGAGGAGGAAAGGAAGAACAAGACAAAGAGCCTACTCTTTCGGCAAGATACCTCGGACGTGGCATTGAAGAGTCATCGAAGCTCCCTATCTGACGATGACTGGCAGGAGGATATGGTGGAGAGCCAGGCGTACTCCTCTAAAGGATGGAAGATACCCGCATCCGAGGATGCCGAGGAATTGATCCTCCTCGGAAATACAAGCATCCAAGGAAGGCCTACACTACTTTGACAGGCCAGACATCAGTGCATGCGGAGGAAGTTAGCTCAGGCTCATCTGGGGACATCCACTCGCGACGAGAACATCCGGACGCTAAAATGTAGCCTTTCACATCAATTCTTTAAAAGGCATTTGGATATGCAGTTTCTTTCTTCACCTTCGCACTATTCACAGCCATGTGCATGGTCGGCTCGATGGGAACAACTCCGATGATGGAGTTCTGCTAGCTTCACTGGCTCAGAGCTCTTCGGAGGCAGCTACCGATCCTCCCCCTGCCCATGATGGATGGTGGAGGCCACATCCCATCCTTCCATTCCAGCTACCAATGCTGGGTGGCCCCAAAATTCTTATGGCCGAGGTTAACCACTCGGTCGAGGAGCAGGATGTGGAGAACCGGTGGAGGCAAACTTCCTCTGGTTGAGAAGGGCTGGAACCCAAGCTCCCAAGATCCTAGGCTTCGATGGGCTTTATAGTTGCCAGGCCGACCAAGAACATCCCCTTCCCCAACGCCCAGATACAAGGAGGATGCTTGATATGTCTCCAACATATCTAGAATTTTTTATTGTTCCATGCTATTGTAGTATCAATCTTGGATGTTTTATATACTCTTATGAGCAATTATATACCTTTTTTTGGGACTAACTTATTGACTTAGTGCCCAGTGTCAGTTGTTGTTTTTTTACCTATTTTTGGTTTTTTAGAATATCAGTACCAAACAAAGTCCAAATGCCACAAAACTTTTGGAGATTTCTTTCTAGACATAAGACACCCTAGAAGCTTTAGGAGGGGACGAGATGATGGAGCAGTGGCCCACGAGGCACCAGGGTGCGCCCAGGGGGTAGGGCACGTCATGGTGGCTTGTGGGGATCATGTGGCTCTATTTGAACTAACTCCACCTCTATAAATTCTCTAAAATTGGGAAAATAACAGAGGAGTCCACAAAATATATTTTTTGCCACCGCAAGTTCCTATTCTTGATAGATCCCTTCTTGATCCTTTTCCTGCACTCTGCCGGAGGGGGATTCGATCACCGGGGGGGGGGGGTCTACATCATCATTGTTGCCCTTCTGATGATGCGTGAGTGGTTTACCACACACCTACGGGTCCATAGTTAGTAGCTAGATGGCTTCTTCTCTCTATTTGGTCTACAATACAATGTTCTCCTCAATGTTCTTGGAGTTCTATCCGATGTAATCACTTTTTGCGGTGTGTTTGTTGGGGTACATTGAATTTTGAGTTTATGAGCAGATTATCCATGAATATTATTTGAGTTTTCTTGAACTCTTTTATGCATGACTGTTATAGCTTCCTATTTCTCTCTGATCTATTGATTTGGTTTAGCCAACTAGATTGATTTATCTTGCAATGGGAGAGGTGCTTTGTAATGGGTTCGATCTTGCGGAACTCAATCCTAGTGACAGAACGTATTGTATCCTTGCTATAAAGGGTAAAAAGATGGTGTTTATTCATGTGTGAGTTTACTTTTCTACATCATGTCAACTTGCTTAAGGTGTTACTCCGTTCTTTATGAACTTAATGCTCTAGATGCATTTTAGATAGCGGTTGATGTGTGGAGTAATCATAGTAGATGCAGAATCGTTTCTGTCTACTTGTCTCAGACGTGATGCCTATATACATGATCATTGCCTTGGATATCGTCAAGATTATTTGTTTTTCTATCAATTTCCCAACAATAATTTGTTTACCCACCATATCTTATTTTCAAGATAGAAGCCTCTAGTGAAAATTGTGGCCCCCGGGTCTACCTTTATCATATATTAAAAATCCTAAAAATCCCTTGCTTCACTTCTACTTTATTTATTTTATTTTGTATTTTTTCAATCTATCTATCTATCACCATACACTTTAACCTTTCAAATAACCGCCAAGGGATTAACAACCCCTGGTTTGCGTTGGGTTCGAGCATTTGTTATTTTGTGTGCAGGCGCTACTAAAGAGTTGTTGCATGATTCTCCTACTAGATTGATAACCAAGTTTCATAACTAAGGGAAACACTTATCTCTATTGTACTGCATCATCCCCTCCACTTCAGAAACCCCAATGCAGCTCACAACTAGTAGCAAGAATTTCTGGCGCCGTTGCCAAGGAGGTGATACATCCCCAACATACCTACAATTTTTTATTGTTACATGCTATTATATTATCATTCTTGGATATTTTACAATCATTTTATAGCAACTTTGTATCATGTTTTGGGACTAACCTATTGACATAGTGCCCAGTGCCAGTTGCTATTTTTTGCTTGTTTTTTACTTCGTAGAAAATCCATACCAAACGGAGTCCAAATGTAGCGAAACTTTCTAGAGATTTTTTATGGACCAAAAGACCCAGGATGGGGCAAAGAAGTTCTAGAGGGGAGGCCTGAGGTGCACACAACCAACCTGGGGGTTGTGCCCCCCCCCTGAGTGGCCTCCCGCACCGCCTCTTCACCCTATAAAACCCCAAATATTCCAGAAGCCCTAGGGGAGTCGATGAAACACAATTCCAGTTGCCGCAAGTTCCAGAACCACGAGGTCCAATCTAGACACCATCACGGAGGGGTTCATCATCTTCATTGGTGCCTCTCCGATGATGCATGAGTAGTTCATTGCAGACCTACGGGTCCGTTGGCAGCAGCTAGATGGCTTCCGCCCTCTCTTTTGATTCTTAATACAATGGTCTCTTGGAGATCTATTTGATGTAACTCTTTTTCTGGTGTTTTCATTGGGATCCGATGAACTTTGAGTTTATGATCAGATCTTTTATCCATGAATATTATTTGAGTCTTCTTTGGTCTCTTATATGCATGATTACTTAATTATAGCCTCGTATTTCTTCTTCGAATCTTTGGTTTAGTTAGGCCAACTAGCTCAATTTTTCTTGCCATGGGAAAAGGTGCTTCGTGATGGGTTGGATCGTGCGGTGTTCTTTCCCAGTGACAGAAGGGGCAGCAAGACACGCATGTATCGTTTCTATTAAGGATAACAAGATAGGGGCTATTCCTACATGAATAGATCTCGTCTACATCATGTAGTTGTTCTTATTGCATTAATCCGTTTCTCCATAAACTTAATACACTAGATGCATCATGGATAGCGGTCGATGTGTCATGTAATAGCAGTAGATGCAGGCAGGTGTCGGTCTACTAATCTTGGGCGTGATGCCTATATAATGATCATTGCCTGGATATCCTCATAATTATTTGAGGTTCTATCAATTTCCCAACAGTAATTTGTTTACCCATCGTGTGCTATTTCTTGATGGAAGCCACTAGTGAAATCTATGGCCCCCGGGTCTATTCTTTATCATATTTGCTTTGATATCTATTTTTATTCACTTTTATTTTGATCTATTATTCCAAAAACACAAAATACCTTGCTGCACTTTTTATTACTTATTTTATGTCAAGTTTTGTCGAGAGCTATTTATCCAATCTACAACAAATTTATCTATCTTTTTACCATGGAGGGATTGACAACCCCTCTTACGCGTCAGGTTGCAAGTATTTGTTCTTTGTGTGTTGGTACCATTACATAGTGTTTCTTGGTTTTCCTACTGGATTGATAACCTTGGTTTCATAACATAGGGAAATACCTACCGTAGTTGTGTTGCGTCATCCCTTCCTCTTTAGGGAAATATCAACGCAGTTCAAGCGACACCAAAAGGAATTTCTAGCGCCGTTGCCGGGGAGACATCATCAACATCTATCAGGTTCCTAATCAGAAATCTAATCTCCTTGTAATTTACATTATTTGCCATTTGCCTCTCGTTTTCATCTCCCCCACTTCACAAAAATTTCCCATTTTATTCGCCTTCTTTTTTGTTCACTGTTTTCTCGTCAGATCTATCTTTTTGTGTGCAATATTCTTCATGTAGTCACGATGACTCAAGAAAACACCAAGTTGTGATTTTTCCAATGTCAATAATAATGATTTTATTGGCACTCCGGTTGCTCCTCCCACCACTAGTGCGGAGTCTTGTGATATTAATGTCGCTTTGTTGAATCTTGTCAAGCAAGATCAATTTTCTGGTACTCCTAATGAGGATGCCACGTCTCATCTTAAAACATTCATAGAATTATGCGATATGCAAAAGAAAAAAATGTGGACAATGATATTGTGAAGTTGAAATTATTTTTGTTTTCTTTGCGAGATCATGGAAAATTTCGGTTTTCTTCTTTGCCTCCCAATAGTATCAATTCTTGGGATAAGTGCAAAGATGCTTTTATTACTAAATATTTTCCACCCACGAAAATTATTTCCCATAGAACTCAAATCATGAATGTTAAGCAACTTGAGCATGAACATGTTGCGCAATCTTGGGAAAGAATGAAGTTGGTGCTAAGATATTGTCCTACTCATGGTTTAAATCTTTGGATGATCACACAAAAAATTTATGCGGGTTTGAACTTTGTTTCTAGAAATCTTTTAGATTCTACAGTGGGTGGTACTTTTATGGAAATTACTTTGGATGAAGCTGCTAAATTTCTTGATAATATTATTTCAAATTATTCACAATGGCATACCAAAAGAGCGCCTACTAGTAAAGAAGTTAATTGGGTTGAGGAAATTAGTACTTTGAGTGCAAAAGTGGATGCTCTTATGAAATTGGTTGCTAATAAAAGTGCTCCTATTGTTCTTAATGATCTGCCTTTGTCTACTTATATTCAGCAAAATAGTGACTCCGTAGATGTGAATTTTGTCTTGCGAAACAATTTTAATAACAATGCGTACAGAGGTAATTTTAATCCTAGGCCTTTCCCGGGAAATTCCTCTAATAATTATGTAATTCCGATGGTAATCCTTCTTACAATAATAATAGGAACACCTCTGATCTTGATAATAATATTAAAGAATTATCAATGTTCAAAAAGTTTTTAGTACTACGATAGAAGACAAGTTGAATAAGATTCATGATATGCCTAGAAGCATTGATAGAATTTCTCACGATGTAGAAATTCTCAAGTTGAAATTTTTTGTACCCAAGGTTGAGGAATCATTTAAAGCTTTATATGTTTCTATGGATGAAAGTAAGAAAATAACCGCTATGCTTAGAACTAAAAGAGAATTTTTTAGAAAGAGCGTTTTCTACCGACTGCTTTCATAAAAATGATGAAGATCTTAAAGCGGTTGGTGTTTCTTCTATTGATTCTTTGTTTAGTAAAATTAAAATTGATGATGAAGGGACTAAAGAAGAGTCAACTTTAGCTAGAAGGCGTCCCGATAATTCGGAGGGTGAAAATATTGTTGAGAACATTGATAAAAGTGGGTTTGGAGAGGTCAAAACTTTAACTAGTGATTTGCCCACTTTTTTTGGATTACAAAGACTTTAATTATGGTAATTGCTCTTCGATTGATTGTATTTGTTTGTTGCAATCCATGATAAATTCACCCCATTGTTATGAACAAAATAAAGCTTTTACCAAACACATCGTAGATGCCATGATGAAAGCTTTGGAAGAAAAGTCAGAATTAGAGATCTCAATTCCTAGAAATTTGCATGACGAATTGGAACCTACCATCAAAGTCAAGAATAAAAATTATGAGTGTTATGCTTTATGTGATTTGGGTGCTAGTGTTTCCACTATTTTGAAATCTTTATGTGATGTGCTTGCTCTTGCCAATATTGAAGAATGTTCTCTTAATTTGCACTTGGCGGATTCCACTATTAAAAAGCCTATGGGAAGAATTAATGATGTTCTTATTCTTGCAAATAGGAATTATGTGCCAATAGATTTTATTGTTCTAGATATTGACTGCAATCCGTCCTGTCTAATTATACATGGTAGACCATTTTTACGCACTATTGGTGCCGTGATTTATATGAAAGAAGGTGATGTTAAATTCCAATTTCCACTTATAAAGGGAATGGAACACTTCCCTAGAACAATAATTAAGCCACCATATGAATCAATCATGAGTGAATCCTATGTATCAAGAACCAAAAATGACAATACGTAGATCTATGCATTATGCCTAGCTAGGGGCATGAAAGGATAGCGCTTGTTGGGAGGCAACCCAATGAATAAAATTTAATGTTACCTTTTTCTTTCTGTTCTAGAAGCACGAGGTCCAATCTAGACACCATCACAGAGTGGTTCATAATCCTCATTGGTGCCTCTCCGATGATGCGTGAGTAGTTCATTGCAGACCTACAGGTCCGTAGGAAGTAGATAGATGGCTTGCTCTCTCTCTCTCTCTCTCTTGATTCTCAATACAATGGTCTCTTGGAGATCTATTTTATGTAACTCTTTTTCCGGTGTGTTTCTTGGGATCCGATGAACTTTGAGTTTATGATCAGATCTTTTATCCATGAATATTATTTGTGTCTTCTTTGATCTCTTATATGCATGATTACTTATTGCTTCGTATTTCTTCTTCGAATATTTGGTTTAGTTAAGCCAACAAGAGTGATTTTTCTTGGCATCGGAATAGGTGCTTTGTGATGGGTTCGATCGTGCGGTGTTCTTTCCTAGTGACAAAAGGGGCAGCAAGACACGCATGTATCATTTCTACAGGAGTAGATCTCGTCTACATCATGTCATTGTTCTTATTGCATTACTCCGTTTCTCCATGTACTTAATACACTCGATGCATGCTGGATAGTGGTCAATGTGTGGAGTAATAGTAGTAGATGTAGGCAGGAGTCGGTCTACTAATCTTGGACGAGATGCCTATATAATGATCCTTGCCTGGATGCCGTCATAATTATTTGAGGTTCTATCAATTGCCCAACAGTAATATGTTTATCCAACCGTGTGTTATTTCTTGAGAGAATCCACTAGTGAAATCTCCGGCCCCCGGATGTATTCTTCATCATATTTTCTTTGAGATCTAGCTTTCATTTTCAAATCTATTATTCCAAAAACACAAAAATACCTTGCTGCACTTTTTTATTACTTATTTTATTTCAAGTTTTATCGAGAGCTATTTATCCAATCTACGACAAATTTATCTATCTGAGGGACTGATAACCCCTCTTACGCATCGGGTTGCAAATATTTGTTCTTTGTGTGTAGGTACCGTTTACGTAGTGTTGCTTGCTTCTCCTACTGGATTGATAACCTTGGCTTCATAACGGAGGGAAATACCTACCGTAGCTGTGCTGCATCATCCCTTCCTCTTCGGGGAAATACCGACATAGTTCAAGTGACATCAGGAGACATCATCAATATCTATCAAGTACCTACGCAAAAACTTTAATCTCCTTGCATTTACATTATTTGCCATTTGCCTCCCATTTTCATCTCCCCCACTTTGATAAAAGTTTTACGGAAATACAAAAATATTTTCCGTTTGGCTTTTTCTTGTTTGTTTCTTTGCTTGCCTGTTATCTTGTTTGCGTAGCCATGATGTATCAACAAAATACAAAATTGTGTGATTTTTCAATACTAATATAATGATTTTATTACTACTCCGATTCCTCCTCCCGCTGCTAGTGTGGAGACTTGTGATACTAATGCCGCTTTGTTAAATCTTGTTATGAAAGAACAATTTTCTAGTCGTCCAAATGAAGATGTTGCATCCCATCTTAAGACTTTGGTAGAATTGTGTGCAATGCAAAAGAAAAGATGTGGATAATGATATTGTGAAATTAAAATTATTCCCGTTCTCATTGCGGGATCATGCAAACATTTGGTTTTCATATTTCCCATGAAATAGTATCGATTCTCGAGATAGGTGTAAAGATGCTTTTATTCCCAAGTATTTTCCTCCCGCAAAAATTATTTCCCTTAGAAATCAAATTACGAATTTGAAGCAACTTGAGCATGAACATGTTGCCCAATCTTGGGAAAGGATGAAATTAATGATAATAAATTGCGATACTCATGGTTTAAATTTGTGGATGATCATACAAAAAATGATGTGGGATCAAATTTTGTTTCTAGAAATCTTTTAGATTCAGCCGGGGGTGGTTCCTTTATGGAGACTAACTTGGCTGAAGCTACTAAATTGCTTTATAATATTATGGCAAATTATTGATAGAGGCGAAGGTGTCCCGATGTTTCATTGAGATAGCTATCGTTTTCTATGGGAGTCAACTTTGACGATCAGACTAAGATCGTGCGAAGAAGCACTAGTAGCGTAACGTGCTATGCAAACGGTTTTTAACCCCTTTCTGCAACGGCATTCTAAACCATCGCCAAGTGATTGATTGCGATAGGGGGTCCTTCCCACACGACCCAAAAATCGCCAGGGATAGGAGAGCGGCTACTGACGATGGCCATAGAATAAACGTATGAAAAGTTGCCCCAGTCCCACACGTTACGTCTTGACGTTACGTTGCTGATCCGAGAGACATACCAAACGATTACGCTGCTATAGTCGCGTGAAAAAGGTGGACATCAACATTTAATCTACCGACGTGTTTGCTATAGGTACGTCATCGCACACAGTTCAAGAATGTAAAATGTGTGCGGTGCCTCTACTAAGGCCAACATGTCCATTTTCATAACTGTGTGTGATAGGTATTCCTATCACACACGCACACAGGTTTGAAACATTTGCATATTACCATGAATCACACACGCATATGAGACAAAACTGTGTGTGGGTCTGTTGGGCATCGCCAATGTTTCACGTCAAAGATCTGTCTATTCTCTATTTTTCATCACACACGTTGTTTTCTTTCTAATCGTGTCCACATTATTTTATTCACTCCTATATAGTTTTATGTTTCCCTGTAATTTATTAGTCAAATTGGAAATTTCAAAATATGAAACGTTGAGCTCAAATTCAGCACAACGGTTCAATAACCAATCCATAAATAAAATTCTCAGTACAATATGTTCAGTAATTACAGGATTAGACAACAATTAACTATGATGAACCACAATATTTAGAGGCGGTAAAGGTGAAGAGAGAAGTGTAAATCATTTTGGCCGCGGATGGTGTTGAAGAAGTGGAATGCCCGTAATGTGCCCTCCTGCATGCCATAGGCAAGAACAAATTTTGTCCAACCCCTTATGATGATCGCCCGCCCATCCTTCACCGCCTTTAGGAAGACTTCTAGAGAATTATCATGGTAGCATGAATTATATACTTTAACCTGAGTTGCCTCCACTCTGGTCATGTAGTTTGAAAGGTAATCATCAGTAAATAGATTCTGAAACCACTGAAAAGAGAAAAATTTCAGATACTCAGGTCTAATAGAGTAACTTATTGTGGGCAGGGGGAAAAGGCAACACATTACTTACATCCTAAAGTTCACTATTGTCTTAGACTAAGTATGACTAAAGAGCTTAATTCCGATCACCCGTTTCTTTCACCTAACAATCTTTCTTAGTTTCCTCACTTGACGCTTGTTCATGAATATCTCATTGCCCCATACATAAAAGGGATCAAAGTGTGGATCGGTACCGCTCATATATGTACCTACAAGCAACCAGTAAATGTTACAAGATAAACTAAGATTGCACAAATGATGTAAAATACAACTACCTATGTTCCTAAGTACAAGTATTTTTAGAGATTTCAATATGAACTGCATACGGATGTATATAGAATTATAGATATAGTTTAGATTAGAATATAGATTCACTCATTTTGCTCCGTATGAAGTCTATATTGGAATCTCTAAAAAAATACTTATATTTAGGAAAAGATGGTGTATAAGACATGGGATGCAGCTAACCTCGACAATAAACAGCAGTATCGCCCAATGTAGCCCTTTGTAAGTACATGGAAAGCCAATGTTAACTACAACCCGGTTAACATCCACCAAAAATAGCAAATGGTAATAAAATGATAGCATCTCTAGTGATATCTTCATTGCAAAAGTGTAGCATGGTAGCAAAGGGATGGATTAAAATGGATAGAATTATTTACTTCAACAGACAACCTAGTATAGCCATTGAAACTCGTACTGATAGAAATGAAATTGTCAGAGTTAAACATCACAATGCAGGTGCTACTAGAGCAGAGAATGACACTGTTGTCTATAAAAAAGGTAGGGAACATAGATAAGACGGGCTAGGCGCGTTTACTACAACATGCTTAACACATGAACCGTACAAAACATGGCCATTGCAACTAGTATTGGTAAGATTCAACTGGTGAGTTCATACTTGATAAGTCCTGAGGGGTAGTTGCCGGGGCACTTCATATGGACAAGAGCCCGCCCCAAGTTGGCCGCAGTGGATGCGAGGTGTTCCTCTGGGTGGAAGAGTGGATCAGTGCTGCTGGCATGCGTTCCTACTAGAAGCAAGTAAATGTTAGAGATGGAACTGCAATTGCACAAATGATGTAAAATACTATAAGACATGGGATGCAGCTAACCTCGATGGCAAACAACAACATCACCTGTTATGGCCCAGCGTAAGTCCATGGACAGGCATGTTAAGTACAACAGGTGTTGTGGGTGGACACGATCACCAATAGTGCCATGAGCCCCTTTGTGTTTCGGCAAGGGGGAGTTCACGTTGCACAAAGAGTGGAAGCCACGAGGCAAAATGACGACGATGACACTGGAGGTCTTTACCCAGGTTTGGGCCACCGTGAGGTGTAAAACCCTACTCCTGCTTTTGGTGGATTTAGCGCAGGAACACAATGAACACGCAATGCTCAAGCCCGACAAGGTGGCCTCGGGGAGAGCTGCTACGCGCGTACAAGTGTGAAGGGGTACGAGTCCCTCTCTAGTTTACCATGGGCCTCCTTTTATAGCTCAAGGGGTAACCACGGCGGCAAAATAGTCATTATGTAGAGATTAGATAGCTAACAGTGCTATCATACCTAACTCTGGAAGCTAGGACAAAGTTCATTAAATGCACTGCTAGGTGTCATGCTGAGGGTGAAGCCGTCAAGCCTGCCGTGCCGCTTAATCACCTCATGCTTATTCGTTCGACACGCCTCTGGACGGATGTCATGTGAGGATAATCTGTCTTCCAATGGGCCGCCACGTGCTTAGTGGAAGCCACTTAATCATTTGGAGGCTCGACACTACATTGATAAGTGATTTGCGTTGTGGTGCGGCAGAGCGGTGGTGCCTTGGCGAGAGATCTTGCCCTTGGCGGCCCCGGCAAGCCTGCCGAAGCAATCTTGGACTTGTCCTTGGGGTGGTCTTGACCTGGCTAGGGCCTCCTGCCTGGCAAGGGAGGCCTTCCCAAGGTAGTGTTCTACTATCCCATATGTTGACTCGGTCTTTATAATCCACTCCTTGGTCTTCACAGGGAGCGCTTTCTTTGGCTTGGTCTTGCTTTGTAGGTTGGTGTTGGCCATTCCTTCATCACGCCCTGGCTGCCGAGGCGGAGGTTCTTCGTCCGTGCACAAGTTAGGAAAATAAACACCCTTGTTTGTGTACCCCGACAATAGGGTTGGCATCCACTAAAAATAGCAAATGGGCAGCATCTCTATTATATCTTCATTGCAGAGAGTAGCACGACAGCAAAGGGACAGATTAAAAAATGGATACAACTGTTAATTGCAACATGCTTAATAGCGATTGAAACCGGTAATGATAAAAATGCAACTGGTAGAGTTAAACATCGCAAGGAAGGTGCTTCCAGAGCAGAGAATGGCCCAGTTGTCTATAAAAAGGTATAGAAAATAGCTAAAACATGTTAGGCATGTTTACTAGAACATGCTTAATACATCAACCGTACAAAGCATACCATTAATTGTAACTGGTATTGGTAAGATTGAACTGGTGAGTTCATACTTGGTAAGTCCTGCGAGGTAGTTGCTGGGGCACTTCATCTTGGCCAGAGCTCGCCCAAAGTCAGTGCCGGCGGAGGCGAGCTATTCCTTCGGGTCGAAGCATGGATCAGTACCACTGAAAATTCTAGCTACACGCAACCAGTAAATGTTAGAAGTTAAACTGCAATTGCAAAAATGATGTGAAATACTGTAAGACAGGGGATGCAACTAAGCTCGACGGCAAACAACAGCATCACCCGTTATGACCCTCTATAAGTACATGGGCACGCATGTTAAGTACAACAGGGTTATCATCCACCATAAATAGCAAATGGGCAGAATCTCTAGTGATATTCTGAGTCATGTATTGTAAGTTTGTTGCTAGTATTGGTGAAATTGAGCTAGAGAGTTAATACAAGAACATCACACAATGTGCAGTACTGAAATAAATAAGGCACAAACATGCTTAATAAATCAACCGTACAAAACTATAGCCATTGCACGTGGTATTGGTAAGATTGAGTTGTTCAGATCATACCTGGTAAGTCTCGGGGGGGGGGGAGTCACTAGGGCACTTCATCTCAGCCAGAGCCTCCACCAAGTTGGCGGCGGTGGAGGTGAGGTGTTCCTCTGGGTCAACATGCACAGCGGCCATCGCGCTATCCACCACCATCAGCTCCTCGACCTCCACATGATATGTGGTTGGGCTTTCGCGGTGATGCTCTAGAGGTAGGGGTGGTGGGGATTTGGAGGCATGAGGATGTTTTGCAGGCGCCATTTAAGGAGTAGGCCGGGGCCGTTATAGAGATCGATAGGTTACCTGACTGGATCGACGATGCTCAGGCAGAACTTAGATGTGGTTTAAGTTGTGGTTGCAGCGGCGGTTTGAGCTGCCGTAGATGGATGGGGAGATACTGAGGAAATTTGATGGGTGGGGATGTGGTGGGAGGACTAAATTCTGAAATCGCGCGCCTAATGAAGATCCCGTCTCAAAAAAATATACAACACAGACGAAGCGCGTAAAATACTTATGTGCGAGAAACGAGAAAATTAGCAGATCCCGTCTCCAAAAAAATATACACATTTAGTTGATTTTTTCAGTCAATGGCACACATGGTTTATTTGGAAACATCGCACAGGCAACTTACTTATGGATCATTTACGCAAAAAAAGCACACGGGTACACCATAGAAATTGTGTGTTTTATCATCTTCTAATAATTCTTATATCTATTAGCACCTCCAACTGCACCTAATTTCAAAATTCTCTTTCATTGTATCAGGATTATTCAATGTACATGAACGAGGCAAGGTGACACCCGATGAACAATCATCGGTTTATGAAATGCAATCAAGTGTCAACCTGCCTCACTCGCATAGCCAGATTTGATCCTATGCAACAAGAGATGCTTCCTGCCATCCGCCAACGCGGCAATTTATGTCGGTGAGCGGCCAACTCGCGCGGCAAGGTGGGACTAAAAACCAGCTACAACTAGCTCTAGTCTTCGGTGGTTGTGGGCGGACGTTTCAGAGTACTTAGGGCCAGGGTGTGGCTACAAAACTTCAGGGAACACACGCTAATCAACGCTCAAAGTCCTCAAAGGATGCGCTTACCAGCATTGTACATTAATTATAGATAGTACCAACTTAAAGTACTACTTGAAATTTTCTCTAAAACTAGTACGTATGTAGTACTGGTAGATGCTCGTAATTAATTATAAAAACTTAAGGGCGACACACGCGCTAACTACTTCTCAGGTGCTGGCATCGGGGCATACTGGCTAGACACCATCGTTCTCCTTCCCGGTCTTGTAGGCGGCAGCCCACCATACCTCAATCTCCATCGAGCTCTCCTCAGCACGGCTTGCAGTCTCTTCTTTCTTGCGGCGGCGGGACTCTCTTTTCTTTACTGCTTTCTACCTTTTCCGCTCCTTATGTGTGGCTTTGGCCGCCTCTAGATCCACCACACATTCGCCCATGGCAGCATCAAAGTCCGCCCACGTACTTGTGCAGCCGCCGATGGTGATGAACTTGGGGCGATGGGATGCCATTGCTTCCTTACCGTGTGTGCGGTCGTGGGCAGCGAGCACGGCGTGGCGGGATGCCATCGCTTCCTTACCGGTTACTGTGCGCCACAATGCCATGAATGATGCTGGGAAGAGCTTGTGACGGAGTGGCCGGTTAGCCGTACAGTGCGGTGTTTTTAAGAGCTCAGCGACAAACAACGTAGGAAATTTGGCTTCCCTTACAATCTTGCTCTTTCATTATTGCACACGGTTCATCACCATCGCCTCCGGAAACAGTGTGCGTTGAGCCTATTCTGTGTTGCCTTATGATTGGCCGGAACCCCAGGCACGCATATCGCGCGCGTGCACTGTAGGATGTGCCACAATTGAATGCCAATCCACATCCCTCACATCACACCCGTGCAGCTATAGCTAGACTCGACCTATATGTGCTAAATGGCTTGCAAATGCACATAATCCTCTAAATATGGTAAATGAGCCCGAAAAAGTGCCTAATTTGAACATGGTGATTTGGAGGGTGTATGTTCATCATAGAAATAATCTCAAGGGCAAAGAAGAAAGAAAATTTGCATTTCCCTTCAATCCTAGTGATTTTCCTCTCAAAAGCATGGAAATTCCTCGGTGATGGTTCGATTTATAAAGGGAGAGCATGACAACGTAAGCCAAACCTTCTCAATTTTTTACCAGGGCATGGTGAGGCCATACCATGGCACCATGCCAGGCGTCATGTTTTTCAAGCATTTATTTCATTTATGCCATGGCACCATGCCAAAATAGACCACCTGCAGAAGAATTTGTCAAAAAGGACCCCCTCGGGCATGGCGGTAGGCACGGCAGGCGACACGTGGCACCTACCACCACGCCAGGAGGGAACGGGCCCAGCCGCCACAGCAGCAGGTGGCCATCCAGGCAAAACATGATTGGCGCAGTGCATCTCGCTGGGACGGAATAGGGTGGGCCAGGTGGGCCCTGCTGCCACCACGCGAGGCGGCCTCCGTTGGCGCTCTCGCTCACAGGCCGACAGGCCATGCAGGTCGCAGGGCTAGCCAGTGGGCCACGCCGCCACCGGACTAGGCGGCAACCCTGCTGCATGCGCTGACAGCCAGGTGCTGATTCTCATGCAGACTGCGCTGATTCTTACGCAGATGGCACTGATTCCATGCCCGACAGCATCCGCTATTGCAAATGGCGCTGATTCCGCACCATTTCCTTTATTCACGCGCCCTGATTCATATGCTGCTGCCCGGAATCACTCTGTCTTGTGCTTATTTTGCCTCAGCGGATGCAACGACACTACGGGAATCACTCTGGCTTTAGCTTCAGCAGATCCGATGTCACTGCAAGAATCACTCACTCGCTTTGGGAATTCTAGACTATGGGAACCTGTTGTGCGGACACTACATGGATCCTATCCTTCTATATGCCATGCTTCTGCTCCATGTGCAAGAACACTCTCTATGGCCTCCTTCCTCTCCTGTACTCTCTAAGTATCTAAGAATGCAGAGAAAGAAAAACTCAGTAGGCACTTTCAATCTTGAATTATGGCAATTTAGAGTTGGATTTTGAAGATGCTCAAGTTGAAGAAAAGATAGATGAAGGTTAGATCTATCCATTTTTGTTTGTTTCATTCGCATGCATGATGTTTTTATTCTTTTTGATTAGTTCATAACTATGTTTTCTCTATTTTGTTAGGCATTATTTCGTAACTTTTTGGAGTCACTTAGAGCTTCAGGACTAGGATTTGCCTAGCAAAGTGAACTACGAAGTTGAGGATCAAGGTATGAGCTTTGCAATACATTGATTATTTTGTGCATGCACGGTGGTAATTAGTTAGTCTTTTAGGTCGTCATTAGCTATGTGATGTTAGTGCTTAGAAGTTAGAAAAAATTTCAGCCGACAGATACAACATTTATACTATTTTTCTGAGAAGAGTAGGTTGAAGATGTTGTATCAATGTTGGGAGCATCCATTAGTATTGACAAGCAAGAAAATCTTAATGCGGTAATTAAGAAAAAAATTGCACCATAATTGTTCATTGCATGTGGTATGTTATTTCAGGTGGTATGTTTATTGTAAGTCTATAGTTAGGAAACTGTAGGTCTACTTTGTTATGTCGCAATAATCTAAATTTTATATGTTAGATTATGTGCTAATTTACTTAATGGTGTATGTAATTAGGTAAAATAATTCATCTTAGTAGCAAACAAGGAGGAGATGACGTGATTGAAGAAATTCTGTTTCCATCTTCGCTGTCCCGGCCCTTTTGAGGTGATGACCACATACATGCAAGTGCTATTTTCATACTTTTGATAGCAGACAGAAAAATACATGTGTAATATTCATGTTCATATGATAATAGGTTGACTCCGTTCATATAGTACTGGTGACGGATATTTATTCGAACTATTTTGACACTTAATTGCTTTCACAAGCCCATCCATATTGGAGCTGACGTATAAATGATGTCGTAATTATGTTAATATTTTTTATACTGACGTACTGTTGTGAATAATGTGTATGACACTGTGAATATTATTATTTGTAAGTAAAAGATAAATATTGTATGATATGAAAAAATTATATAAAACCGGAAGATATTAAAAGTTTTACTCATATGATATTAAAATTTTATTGTCATACTATTATGTTTAGTGGTTGTTTGGATTGCGAGTAATTACCCTCAGATTTTACCAAAAGTCCTTTTTTCAAAAGCTCAGTTTTTGCATGTTACGAGAACCCATTTAGGATATTTCTGGGGTAGTTAGAGAAAAGCAAATAGTGTTTTAGTTTGTTATACCCTGGGAGACGAGTTTGAGAAAAATAGTTCTCGAAATACTCGTTAGCAAACAACCCCTTAAAATCTAAGCAAATTTATAAAAACAAACCGAATATTTGTAACGAAAATATGGTTATTAGTTTAGTCATACTACTACTGAATGTTGTCATCGTACTACTACTAAATGTTCAATTACTAATTATTTGAAATGTAAATATGGATGTTGGTTAGGTACTATGGAAAATTTGTTAGTGTACTATGGGGACGTCTTACGCGATGGTCCTTTCGGGGTGGTTGTGTCCTTGTGCGGGTCGACTACAGTTGTAGTGAGAGACATGGTGAACGTGGGTTACGCAGCAGTCAGAAGGTGCATCTAAGCGGTGTTTCGCCCAGGGATGCAGGGAAAAAATGACAATGGAGGCCTTTGTCGTTGACAGAGGAAATGATGGAACAGCTCCCCGTTGGGTTTTGTGGCATGTCACAGGTGATCAGTCGTGTGGGTCATACATGAGGTTTGCAAGCAATACCAGTAACTCAATGTTTGGTATATGTGGAGTTCATTTCAGTAACTGATGTTGCAGGATGCAGTAGCAAGGGTGGTGAGGTCGAGTTGGCCATCACATCAGCCCCTAGCGTCAGTCCATCGAAACTGACGGACGGCCAGCCTATGTATGACACATGATATTGGTCTGCGGCCGTTGACATGAGCGAACACATGGAGGGATTGCCGGAGGTGCTAGATGATGACGATCACTCTTTCGCGTCTTCCGAGTCAAGAGAAGAAGAAGATGTTCCTCCGTAGAGGGCGCTCGCAGCGTCACTGCAACCTGGGTTTTTACAGGATATGAGCATCATGAATGAATTTCACTCTATTTTTGGCCTAGAAGCGGGGAGCTTGGAGGTTTGGGCAGGTTTTCCCAAACAAGAATTCTGCTTACCAAGCAGTTCATAGCTATGCAATCGCCCTCCACCGCTAGCATAGAGTGAAGCAGTCTGATAAAAAAGAGTAGAAGGTCATATGCATCCACACCGCGGAAGGTTGTCGCGGAAGTGTTCTCGCTAGACTAAAGCCTGGGGTGTGTCAGTCATGGAATATCACACAAATAGTGGAGCATAGTTGTGAGCAAACTGGGACTCTTTCAAATCACTGCAATGTGACAGCAAGATATGTGGCATAGGCGATGGAAACAATTGTACAGGCAAGTCTCAACATTAGTGTTAGGGCTTTGCAAAAGGATGAAGAAGATCACATTGGCTTCCCTGTGAGCTACAGCAAGGCTAGGCGTGTGAAGGAAAATATTTTCTAGAACTTGTATAGAACCTACGAGGAGGCCTATTCTTATGCCCCCAGAATGCGTCATCAAATAGCAAGTGCTAATAGGGTGATTCAAGTTTTGCGGAGAGAATGTCCAAACCCAAAGAACCCAGGCGAGCTAATCCTAGACTGCTTATTGTGGGCATTCGCCCAGACTATACAAGCCATTAGGCACTGTCGCCCGGTATTATCAGTTGATGGTACCTTTCTCACTAGAAAGTACAAGGGCACCCTATTGGTGGGGATTGCAGCAGATGCAAATAATCAGCTTCTTCCTATTGCATACGCACTGGTCGAGAGAGAGAACAAAGATAGCTGGTTGTGGTTCCTGAGCTGCATGAAGATGGGTTTCGTGAAAGAGCATGTAGGTGTTTGCATCATCTCTGATTGCAACACAGGATTATTAAGTGCTCTCGACATAATTAATGAGTCATCAGAAGAGTGGGGTGGCCGGATCTTGAGGGAAGGTAGCGCATGCAGCATTTTGCAGCAAACTTTTACTCCAAATTCAAGAATAAGGATTGGTTCAAGTTATTCAAGAGGATGTGCATGCAGAAAACTGAAGCCAAAATGAATGCCATCTGGGCAGGTTTCAATGGTGAGATCAAGCATGCGGCCTTGCTGGAAAGAGAAGATCCAAGGGGTCATAGGACGCCCATAAATTTGAGCGAGTGGATTGGCAAGAATTGCCCTGATTTGTACAAGTGGGTGCAGGCTCACGACACCGGGGCTCGGTATGGAGTAATGACCAGCAACATGTCAGAGGTGGACAATGGTGTTCTTAAAGGGGTGAGAGCCCTACCTATCTCAGCCCTAATTGAAGAAACTTGGAACCGGAACCTGTCATACTTTGCAGACAGATTTACCATGGCCAATGAGCAAGCCATGGTCCGAGAAGATGCAAAGACATCTGGATGAGAAGGCAAAGAAGTTCCAAAGCCATGGCTGCAGGAAAGTGGATGTACATAGGAATAAGTGGGAGGTCAATGTGTGAGCCATGTACGTTAAAGGTCACCACAGAGGATCAAAAAAGCAAGTTGTCACCCTCGGCCCAATGTCTTGTGAGTGCACATGTAACAAGGCCAAGCTTGAGGGTTACCCTTGTAGTCATGTGCTCCGGGCGGCTGCAAATCAAAAAATAATTGTCGAGCCATACATATCGCCGTACTTCTACATGTACAATTTGTACAACACTTGGAACGATGAGTTCTGGTCCCGCGGCATTGATATGAACTACAAAATGATGTGGCCAGATGGGCCAAAATGGGATCAGAACGCCGACTTGATGAGAACCGCCCAGGGACGATGTCAATCTAGGCGTCATTGCAATGACATGGACCGTAGCCAGATGGGAGAACCAAGGCGATGCCGCGTATGCAAGTTTCCTGGACATTCACGTAGGGAATGCCTGTATCGAGCGAACAACACCGCATGATATTGATATATCTGTTCTCGCTGTGTCTACTTATATTTGTGTCTTCCTCATAATTTTTATTTGTATTATATTTAATTTAAATTGAATCTCTTTGTTTTATTGTATTTATATTTAATTTAAATTGAATCTCTTTGTATTATTGTACCCGGGATGGTAATTTTAGATAATTAATGTAAATTGTATCTCTTTGTATTTTAAGTTAATTTTTATTTGCATTTGTATTTGTGTCTTCCTCATAATTTTTATTTGTATGTTTGTGTGCAGGTTATGGATGAAGTGCCAGTGCTTTTGGAGGGGCCCCATGACGCCGACCACCGTTGCCACCTATTTTTGAACCCAAATAAAAAACATGATTATCAGACTTTCAGACTTCGAACCGTAAAGAAAACATGGCCAATACACAATTCTTTCGTTGCTCATCTCGACGCTTATGGACTACATGCTTTCAGTAGGCTCACATCATGCAAAGACCAGTTACGTTCGGACCCATCCCTTTTGACATCACTCGTTGACCAGTGGAGACCTGAAACCCACACCTTTCACTTTCGTTTCGGGGAGCTTTCACCTACACTGAAAGATGTTTCTATGATCACTGCTCTACCAATTAGAGGTGCCACGTTAGTCTCTCCACGAGTGTCTCCATCTTGGGCATTAAATATATTAGACCTTCTTCAAATGACAATGCTAGAATCACAACATTCTGGTGGCCGTCGTGGCATCCCACTCTCTTGGCTTCATGATAACTTTCATATTTTATCTAGCTACGCTGATTCTGAGACGAGGAAAAGACATCTGTTTGCGTATTTGTTGTGGCTCCTCGGGGTTATGTTTCCAAATTCACACAGGGATGTAGTTCTCCTTGGTCTCATCTACATTGTAGAGAATATGGTAGATGAATCTTTACTTGAGCAGCCAAAATACAGCTTCGGTTCTGCCATGGTATCTCATACATATAGAGGCCTGTGTGCTGCCACACAAAAAACTTCATTCGCATAAAAAGCTCCGTTACTTTGTGTTGCCCATGAGTTTCTACAATTGTGGTCCTAGGAATACCTCCCTGTAGGACGACCTCGTATACTAAATCCCATACACCCATACGACTGTAGCGAGGGCAACAGTGTAACTATGGCCACCAGGTGGACAAAGGCACGGAAACACTAGTCTCCAAGTATTGCGAAAAATTGTTACACTATATACCACCAGCAGTTTGAGGTACTTGATGAGTCTGTAGTCACATGGAACCCATGGACTCTGGAGCAGTTACAAATGGTCTTTGATATACGACCCATCATAGCAGGCATGTTGAGCGATAATGCATTCTGGCTCGCTTGCTGCTACTTATTGTTCCTGTGGTGTGTTGAGCCTTACAACCTAGAGCATGTCATGGGACAGTTCGATCTGTATCAGAATATTCCACCACCTTTTCCAAGATGTACCGATGGGGAAACTCATCAGTAAGATGTGACCTTCCTAAATAGTTAGTGTCCTTTTTAATTTACTAAACTCACACTTTGTTACATAATTTGCAGGCTAACCAATACGGGCCACGGTTGGAGTTCTTACAATTGGAGGGAACGCATCATTCAATGGGTACACAAGTGGGAAAATGAAGCGCTAGCAGATATAGTGCGTCAACTTAGGTACATTTTATTTACATTATTTTATTACGATGACCATACAATGCCTGAAGATACTTTGCTTTCATCACAATGGTTGATGTAATTATTTAATTTTGCAAACCGTACGATGGAAGCATAGCTCAAGCGTACAAGCAGTGGTACTGCATCATCACACATACTAGCCTGGCTGGTCGACCAACTACGATGCCAACAAATCTCACGCAGGAGGAGCAAATGCAAAGACATGTTGAGCTGCATGCAGCTTACTATCGTGACCAGATGGTAATCACTAGTAATTTTTTCAGGCCCATCTTTTCACAATCATTTCAACCAAATAACAACCAAATATTTTTCAGCTTGAAACTTGCAATGAGATAGGGCAGATGGCGACGAAAAGCATGCTGACTAGGGGACCAGCTCGCAAGTCATTCCAGAAACGTTTTAAAGAATACATGGCAACAAATTTTATATGTGGTAGAGGCTACGATGTTGTCACTGGAGCGTACAACACGCCAGTAGCGAGGTCAGCCAGACTGAGTGCAGCACCATCGTCCAGACCTAGTGAGGCGCGTACAAGCCATGGGCAATGGGGGGAGGTTCCAAGTACTACAACGACATTGCCATGACAGGACTCATCTCTGCCACAGCATCGCTCTTCTTCGGTGCAGCTTCATCAGGGGCACACATCTCAGGACCATGGCACGGGCTTGGATTCGATGCCCGAGCAGTATCTTTCCCCAAACCCATATATGTACATAGGATATGGTGCATACACCCAAGTCGAGGGATCTCAGCCGTATCTCTCCACGCGAGGGATCTCCATGCCCGAGGAGACTTGTGTCCCAAATTGAAACCAGTACCACGTACAATGGCCAGACAGTACAGGCGAGGGATCTGATCAGATAGTCATGTTTACATTTTAATGCATTTATAGTGATATCACATATTATCCTCTAATAGTTTGTTTACAATGTTTCTATGTGCAGGACATACCTGATCATAATTGGGACGATGAGTACACCCTACGTGGCCTCAACGCACGCATACGTGGATCATCACATGATCATGGCGACACAGTTAAAGCAGTAGTTACAAAATTCTTCGGAGAGGACGTTATTGGCCCATCTTTTATCCCTGAGGTGTCACAACCATACGCCTACAGTTACACATCAGGTTCGTAACAAGGATTACAACTCACCACCTATGCAGGAGTCGCAGACACAGGAAGACCAAGTGGAGTACGGTCGCGGTCTTCGTGTAACTCGACCACGTAATCGCTTGTCGCTTTCCAGTTCTAAGGAAAGGCCAAGTGGCCATCGTCGACTACAATGATTCATCTATCTACGTGTGCGACACATTGTATCTACATATGTCAGTATCAGACTTTCCGACATATGTATGAAACATCTATATATGCTGAAATAAAAATACACCAGTCCCGTTTAATTCAGATGTACTTGCATTATTAGTTTGTGCTATCTTATTGTAGGGCATTATGTTCTATCTTAATTTCATGTTATAGTTGTTGCACGACGTTCAATAATTAGTGGAGGGAAATAAAATGCCACATTTTATTGTAAAACTATATTGTTTTTTATTAAGACATGGTACAACTGAAATTAAGATGCATCATACTATTGAAATAAAGCTACATTTAACTACTAAAATAAACCTACATTAAATTGCAGAAATTGAGATACAAACGATTGCTAAATTAAAAATACTACCACAGGAATCTACTGAGTCCAGCATGGATATTTTCCTTTTCCATCTCCAGCTTCTTCTGCTGCCTTGGCGTCACGAGCCCTTTCTTTCTTTCTCTGTCTCTCTGCCTCACGAGCCTCCTTCCGCCGTCGTTCCTGCTCCTCCATGCGACGAGCCTCTTCCCTGTTTCTCTTTCCTAAATCTTGAAAAAACGGTGTGCTCCGCATAGTATTCTTTAAAATCTCTCTCTTGCTCTGCTTTCTCCACAGCTTCTGCTTTCGCGCGTTGCTCTTTCGCAAAGAAACTATTCCATGCATGAGGACTTCTTTCACGAATCTCAGTCACTGCCCAAGCTGGCTTCTCCGTGTCAATCCAATGATAGTACATGCACAAAGGCGGAGGAGACTACAACAAGAAACAAGAATGTTATTGAAGAATCAATCAAAATACATACATTATCTATTCATCATGGTTAAAGCATACTGGAGGCTTGTCGTACTCTGAAATAGCTAAGGGTGGATCTTCCTCATAATTGGCGAACACGAAAAACTTCATTCCCAACCAATCTAAAAAATCCGTCACCTCCTTCACCTTGCAAAGATCGCCACACCAACATCGTAGGACTACCACCCACGGAGGCAAACTTGCATTCTTCATTTTCCTCGGCCTAATGCTTTGATCCGAGCAAGGCAAACTCATACCGGCTGAAAAAATGTGTTACACACTTTGCGCAATGGCGGTTTGGAGGATGTTTGGACAAAGATGATGAGAGCCTTGGTGTAGGATCAAAGTATGTCTAGAGGGGGGGTGATTAGACTAGTTGACCAAATAAAATTCTAGCCTTTTCCCAATTTTAGTTCTTGGCAGATTTTAGCAACTTATCACAAGTCAAGCAATCAATCTACACATGCAATTCTAAGAGTATAGCAGTAGAATGTAAAAACAATTGCATATGAAGGTAAAGGGAGGAGTTTGAGGAAGCAAACGCAATGTTGACACAGAGATTTTTTAGCTGTGGTTTCGATAGGTGGTGCTATCGTACATCCACGTTGATGGAGCCTTCAACCCACGATGGGTAACGGTTGCCCGAGTCCACGGAGGGCTCCACCCATGAAGGGTCCACGAAGAAGCAACCTTGTCTATCCCACCATGGCCGTCACCCACGAAGGACTTGCCTCACTAGGGTAGATCTTCACGAGGTAGGCGATCTCCTTGCCCTTACAAACTCCTTGGTTCAACTCCACAATCTTGTCGGAGGCTCCCAAGTGACACCTAGCCAATCTAGGAGACACCACTCTCCAAGAAGTAACAAATTGTGTGTTGATGATGAACTCCTTGCTCTTGTGCTTCAAATGATACTCTCCCCAACACTCAACTCTCTCTCCCAGGATTTGGATTTGGTGGAAAGAATATTTAAGTGGAAAGCAACTTGGGGAAGGCTAGAGATCAAGATTTATCTGGTAGGAATGGAATATCTTGACCTCAACACAAGTGTAGGTGGTTCTCTCTTAGAAAATGTATGCTGGAAGTATATGCATGTTCTGATGGCTCTCTCCACGAATGAAGAGTGGGTGGAGGGGTATATATAGCCTCCACACAAAATCTAACCGTTACACACAACTTACCAAACTCGGTGGGACCGAATCGTGAAACTCGGTCGGACCGATTTAGTAAATAATGTGACCGTTAGGAATTTCAGTGGGACCGACATGTCAACTCGGTGGGACCGATAAGGTTAGGGTTAGGGCATAATGTAATCTCGGTGAGACCGGTTACACAAACTCGGTGAGACCGATTTTGGTAATAGACACATAGAGAGTTGGTCAGCCAAACTCGGTGGGACCGATTCGCTCATCTCGGTTTGACCGAAATGTTACGAAAAGGAAACAGTGAGTTTGCATTGCAATCTCGGTGGGTGTCGGTGTCAAAACTGGTGGATCTCGGGTGGGGGTCCCGAACTGTGCGTCTAAGGCTAATGGTAACAGGAGGCGGGGGACACAATGTTTACCCAGGTTCGGTCCCTCTCTATGGAGGTAGTACCCTACTTCCTGCTAGATTTGTCTTGATGATGTGAGTATTACAAGAGTTGATCTACCACGAGATCATAGAGGCTAAACCCTAGAAGCTACCTATGATTATGATTGTTCTTGTCCTACGGACTAAACCCTCCGGTTTGTATAGGCACCCGAGGGGGCTAGGGTTACACAGAGTCGGTTACAGAGAAGGAAATCTACATATCCGAATTGCCAAGCTTTCCTTCCATGCAAAGGAGAGTCCCACCCGGACACGGGATGAAGTCTTCAATCTTGTATCTTCATAGTCCAACAGTGCGGTGCAAGTTCATAATCCGGCTGTCCGAGGACCCCCTAATGCAGGACTCCCTCAGTAGCCCCTGAACCAGGCTTCGATAATGATGAGTCCGGCGCGCAGATTGACTTCGACATTGCAAGGCGGGTTCCTTCTCTGAATACTCCAAGCTAGATTTTGAACACAAGGATCGTGTCCGGCTCTGCAAAAAAAATTCCACAAATCTAATCTGCTGACAACTTTCTTATAGCGTGACATCACGCTGCGGCCCGGTCATTATACGAACCGTTTTTTCCAGCCTGCTACTGCACGTATTGCGAGGCGATTTTATTGGCACGTCTTGTCGAAGCAGAGATTGTGTTCCCCTTATAACGGGATTCTCATCAATACGGGTGTGGATAACCCAATCGTGCATGTCAATATGACTCCTCGATTTTAGGCAAGTTCCAAACGGCCACGCGGAGGATGCTTGATATTCACCCCTCTTTATAAAGAGGTCCAAACCCGTCCTTTTCTTTCCATGCCCAATCCTTCCCTTCCCCTACCTTGAGTCCCAACACCCGAGGTTCAGGCTAGGCGCTCTGGACCTTCAACCATGTCCGGATCCAACTTTCAAGGCCGGTGGATATCCTCTTCTGTCACAGAGGAGGACATCAAGAAGCTTAGGGAGGCTAGGTATCTGACTGCCGAAATCCCACACAGGCTACCTGCTCAAGGGAAGGTTATCCCCACTCCCGAACCCAATGAGAGTGTTGTATTTCTTTCTCACTTCCTCCGAGGGCTAGGCTTTAGTCTTGATCCCTTCGAAAGAGGGCTCATGTTCTATTACGGGCTAGATTTCCATGATCTAGCTCCAGATTCCATCCATCAAATCTCGTCGTTTATCGTCATGTGTGAGGCCTTCCTCCGCATTACCCCAGACTTTGGCTTATGGCTCAAGACCTTCAATGTGAAGCCGAAGATTATCGACGGGCGATGAGGGAGTCCTGGATTAGGGGGTATCCGGACAGCCGGACTGTGTACACCGTCCGTTCTATTGAAGCGTGACTATACAAGACTCAAGACTTTGGCCCGTGTCCGGATGGGAATTTCCTTTGCGTGGAAGGCAAGCTTGGCGATCCGGATATTATATTTCCTTCCTTTTAACCGACTCCATGTAAACCCTAGCCCACTCCGGTGTCTATATAAACCGGAGAGGTTGGTCCTTAGAAGGCCGATCACAATTACATTCATACCATCATAGGCTAGCTCTTAGGGTTTAGCCTCTATGTTCTCGTGGTAGATTTACACTTGTACTACCCATGTCATCAATATTAATCAACCAGAAAGTAGGGTTTTACCTCCATCAAGAGGGCCCGAACCTGGGTAAACATCTGTGTCCCTTGCTTCCTGTTACCATCAGCCTTGACGCACAGATCGGGACCCCCTACCCGAGATCAGCCGGTTTTGACACCGACATTGGTGCTTTCATTGAGAGTTCCTCTATGTCGTCGCTGTCAGGCTTGATGGCTCCTTTGATCATCACCAACAACGCTGTCCAGGGTGAGACTTTCCTCCCCGGATAGATATTTGTTTTCGGCAGCTTCGCACTGCGGGCCAATTCACTTGGCCACCTGGAGCAGATCGATAGCTATGCCCCCGGCCACCAGGTTAGGTTTGGGAACTTGAACTACACGGCGGACATTCGCGGGGACTTGATCTTCGACGGATTTGGGCCGGCGCCAGAAGCGCCGAACAGTCACGATGAGCACGTCTTGGACCTGCTGTCAGACGTTGTGCGGGATATCACCCCGGCAGAAGCCCCGGATCTGAATCTGGGGAAGGTCGCGTTGCCTAAGGACGGAGGGCTGGACCCCGCCCGCAGGCCATACCCTCGTCGGCGATGGAGCCTAACACAGGTCTCACCTTCGAGGGAGCCTGTGACTCGGGACCCCAGATTCATATCCGGATGTAGGTTCCAGTCCGCGCGCCCCGAGCCCGCCGATCCTGGTTGGGCTCCGGTGATGGAGTTCACCGCGGCGGACGTCCTTCAGCACTCGCCCTTTGGCGACATGCTAGACTTATTGAAGTCTCTCTCCTTGTCAGGAGACTCCGGGCCGAACTATGTCCGGCCGAGTGGCAAGGGGACAATGACGGAATTCGTTGCCCACCCACCACCCACTTCATGCCACGATCCATGATCTAATCGACGTGCTTGACTTTGACTCCGAAGACATCGACGGTATGGACGACGATGTAGGAGAATTACAGGAGCCACCACTCACCGGGCGGTGGACGGCCACCTCCTCATACAATATATATATGGTGGACACTCCGAAGGAAACAAATGGCGATGAGGCAACGGAGGATAACCCCTCGGAAAGAAAAACAAAGCATGGGCGTCGTCAGCGCCGCTCCAAGCCCTGCCACAGCAATACCGGCCTCGGAGACAAAAATAATCCGGATGGCACCGAAGAAGAATATGACCCTGAGCAGCCCGCCTTCGAGCTGGCCGAACAGGAAGATGAGCAGGTCAGCCCAGAAGAACAGGTGACAGACGTATACCCGGAGGAGGACAACTACATGCAAGATATTAGCCTTGGCGACGACGAATTCGGCGTGCCTGAGGATCCCGTGGAGCAGGAGCGCTTCAAGCATAAGCTTATAGCCACTGCGAGGAGCCTGAAGAAGAAGCAGCAACAACTCCAAGCTGATCAAGATCTGCTCACAGATCGATGGACTGAAGTCCTGGCAGCCGAGGAATATGGACTCGAACGCCAAACGGTTGACCGGCCACCCCGTGGCCAGGATAAAACGGGATACCAGCCCTGATACTAGCCCGCACCCCCACGCTGATACAATACGGCTCAAGGCAACAGGCACGACCTGCAAGATATTCTGGATAACAAAGCAGGACAGCCACGATCGATCTACGGATCGAGGGGGCCCGCCCCAGCGCGCGACGATGACCGTCGCGCCGGATACATCATCAACAAGTCCAGTCAGGCCGAACATAGCAATCCAGAACAATCCGACCTGCGTAACCACATAGCCCGGCACAGAGGCGCCGCACACCCCCTCTGCTTCACTGACGAAATGATGGATCATGAATTCCCAGAAGGATTCAAACCCGTAAACATCGAATCATATTGTGGCACAACAGACCCTGCAGTATGGATCGAAGATTTCCTTCTCCACATTCACATGGCCCGCGGAGATGATCTACGCGCCATCAAGTATCTCCCCCTTAAGCTCAATGGACCATCCCGGCACTAGTTAAACAGCCTGCCAGCAAATTCCATTGGCAGTTGGGAAAACCTGGAAGACGCATTCCTTGACAACTTCCAGGGCACATATGTGCGACCACCGGACGCTGATGACCTGAGCAACATTACTCAACAGCCCGGAGAGTCAGCCCGGAAATTCTGGACTCGGTTCCTCACTAAAAAGAACCAAATAGTCGACTGTCCGGACGCTGAAGACCTGGCGGCACTACTAGGAAAAGGCCTACTAATGGCGCACCGGTTTTGCCTACTAATGGCGCACTACCGCTGCGCCATTAGTATCACGCCACTAGTATTTTTTACTAATGGCGCACCACTGGTATACTAATGGCGCACCACGCAGTGTGCCATTAGTATCTGGTATACTAAGGGCGCACCACATAGAAGTGCGCCATTAGTAACATTTTTTTAAAAAAAATTCAGAATTTTTGTTTAATTTTTTTTTCAAAACTTTTTTAAATTTTTTTCTTAATCTCAAGTCACTATGGCTTAATCTTAGGTCAAATCGCACTTCGTGGTCAAACTTCCCAAAAGGTCACCCATCCTCACACTACTCCAGCCCAGGCACGCTTAACTTCAGAGTTCTATCCAATCCCAGCAACAACTCACTTCACAGGAACTTATTGATATATCTAGCATATCAATCCTATTATACCTTGTTGATGTCTAGGACTTTGTTCATGTTCATGACTATGATGAAATTTTTGAAAAATATTTCAAACTTCTCGGTCATATTAAGTATCATTTTTTGAAAAACAATTCAAAAAAAATTTAAAACCAAATTTTTTTTGCTATTACTAGTGGCGCACCACATCCATGGTGCGCCACTAGTAAGTTTGAATTTTTTTTGAATTTTTTTGCCTCTAGATCTTGAAGGCCCCGTAACTTTTTTTCTGTTAGGTTTTTGGGGATTTTGAAAATGTTTAACGGGGTCCACGGGGGGGGGGGTGCATTCGGGAACTTTTGGGCCAAGTTAGTAATGGCGCACCGTGGGGTGGTGCGCCATTACTAGTTAAACTAGTAATGGTGCACCACACCCACGGTGCGCCATTACTAGTTTTGAAAAGAAAAAAGAAAAAAAATTATTTTTTTTTGAAAAAAACTTAGTAATGGTGCACCAGTGGACAGTGCGCCATTACTAGTTAAAACTACTAATGGCGCACTGTCCACAGGTGCGCCATTACTATAAAAAAATTTATTTTTTTAAAACTACTAATGGCGCACGGTGGGTGTGGTGCGCCATTACTATGTCAACTAGTAATGGCGCACCACACCCACAGTGCGCCATTAGTAGTTTTGAAAAAATTAAAAAAAAATTTACTAATGGCGCACCGTGGGATGTGGTGCGCCATTAGTATTTAGTAATGGCGCGCCACATGTACAGTGCGCCATTAGTGTCCATCCCATCTATAGCCCTTTTCCTCGTAGTGCGGCTTTTAAGCATAGTATCCGTGACGAGTGGCTCGCTCAACACCTCGGCTAGGAAAAACCCAAGTCTATGGCAGCTCTCACAACCCTAATGACCCGTTTTTGTGCGGGTGAGGATAGCTGGTTGGCTCACAGCGTCACCACGCCACATTTCGGCACTTCGGACGGCCACGATGCTAATGGCCAGCCACGGCGCAACAGACATAAGAGACGGAACAACGGCGACAACACTGAAGACACGACAGTCAACGCCGGATTCAGCGGACCTAAATCCGGACATCGGAAAAAGCCGTTCAAAAGAAATAATCAGGGACCGTCCAGTCTGGACCACATACTAGAGTGCTCCGGCCAAATTCATGGCACACCGGAAGAACCAGCTAACCACACCAATAGAGACTGCTGGGTGTTCAAACAGGCCGGCAAGATAAACGCCGAAAACAAGGACAAGGGGCTGCACAGCGACGATGATGATGAGCCCCGTCGTCCGAATACGGGGGGACAAAAGAAATTTCCCCCCAGGTGAAAACGGTCAACATGATCTATGCCACCCACATCCCCCAACGGGAACGGAAGTGGGCACTACGGGACGTCTATGCGATGGAACCAGTCACCCCCAAGTTCAATCCATGGTCAGCTTGTCCGATCACCTTTGACCATAGGGATCACCCTACCAGCATCCGTCACGGCGGCTCAGCCGCATTGGTCTTAGACCCAATCATCGACAGATTCCACCTCACGTGTGTCCTTATGGACGGCGGCAGCAGCCTGAACCTGCTATATCAGCACACAGTGCGCAAGATGGGCATTGATCCTTCAAGGATCAAGCCCACTAAAACTACCTTTAAAGGTGTAATTCCTGGGGTAGAGGCCCGCTGTACGGACTCTATAACAGTGAAAGTGTTCTTCGGATCCCCAGATAACTTCCGGAGTGAAGAGTTAATCTTCGACATTGTCCCTTTCCGTAGTGGCTACCATGCACTACTCGGACGAACCGCATTTGCTAGATTCAATGCGGTACCACATTATGCAAACCTCAAGCTCAAGATGCCAGGACCACGCGGGGTCATCACTGTCAACGGAAATATGGACCGCTCACTTCGAACAGAAGAGCATACGGCAACCCTCGCGGCAGAAGTACAATGCGGCCTACTTCGACAAACCAATCCGGCGACAGCCTCGAGCATAGTCAAGCGAGCCCGGAGTACCCAGCAACAGGATCATCAGGAATGCCAAGAGCATGATTAACAGTCTAGCCTCCGCTCAAGCCTCTTCAAAGTAGCATTCGTGCCGCGCGTACACAATTACGCACTCAAGATACCATGGGCATAGCCGGAGGCGTATCAACAACTCAGACGATAGTACGGGTAACCGCCAAATACCTTCAGACCCTTTCCCTCTTACATTTCAGGACACCGCGTTAGTGCAGCATCCTCAGAAGAGCCGAATTGCCAGACTCATATGGAAGAGACATCCAAGGAGGCAACAGACGTTGTGCACAGAAGGAAATACCTAGGTGGAATCTATTTACGATCATTATACCTGCTTCATCTATCTATACACAGCTTGCCCCTGGATAGGACATGTCAACTAGTCCTATTTTTATCTTTGCTTAAAACATCCATTGTACGCATACGCTTAAACATATTTTTCGTCAATGGGAGATTATATATAGCGTCAACTTATTATCCTTATTTGAGTATTTTTCTCTTATAAATGTTTATTTGGTATTGCATCCGTACACCTTGGTACGACCAGTTTGCCAGGGGCTTTTGATGGCGCCCCGAAGTATGGCAAATAAAGTCTGAACACTTTAAACAGTCCGGCACCTCGAACTTATAGCATTATATGCATTAGCTCCGAGTCATGTCTTGGGTCTACAGTTGGGATAGCCCGGCTCCCTTGTTTTGGTGCCTTACGTTCCGTTATATCAGCTAAGGTAGTGCAGGGAGAACTACTGCGATTGTGTCCCGGTTCTTCCGAACGAGCACCTTAGTAGAGAAAGCCGAAAACTTATCGGCATGATGTGGCGAGAGCTGGTCGCTGCTCGAGAGAACTTAAAATCCTTAAGGATTTTCCGCTTTAGCCGATATATCGGCTTTGGTCGATCTATGCGTGTATAGTGCCCCGATTCAGTCTTCCGGATACCAGGGGCTTCGCCGAAATTTAAAATTGTAGACTTCTATGGCTAAGTGAAAGTTATCAAGCCGCATAGTCTGATTGCCTGGTTCGCTGCGCCGGACACCTCCTTAAAGGACAAAAAAATTGGATAAAGAGTGTCCGGGTTTTCCACGAACACCCCAGTACTAGTTACGCGGGGGAGGAAGCCGACGACTGGCCTACTTTTAGAAGTTTATAAACAGTCACACAAAAGGTAATATTTTAAATAACAAAAGCGCTACATAGCGCAAGTAACTTCGTCCTTAAAATACAAATATGACAGAAGTGAATTCATTCAAAAATGATGTCCTTGGTATATTCATTAGCGACGAGACAAGCACCCTTCATATCACCATCACAGTACATCTCGGGATGGCGATGCGCCTTGCCCTCCGGTGGCCCGCCCTTGACCAGCTTCTCCGCATCCAGCTTGCCCCAATGCACCTTGACGCGGGCAAGGGCCGGCGGGCACCCTCGATGCACACGGATCGCTTGATCACTTCAAGCCGCGGGCAGGCATCCACCATCCGCTTGATCAGGCCGAAGTAGCTACTAGGCATGAGCTCACCAGGCCACATCCGGACTATGAAACCTTTCATAGCCAGTTCGGCCGCCCTGTGGAGTTCGACCAACTGCTTCAGTTGGTCACTCAGAGGCATCGGGTGTTTGGCCCCAGCATACTGGGACCAGAACAGCTTCTCCGTTGAGTTCCCCTCCTGGGCATGGTAGAACTCCGCGGCGTCTAATACGCTGCATGGCAGATCTGCGAATGCCCCTGGAGAGCTCCGATTTCGAGTAAGTAAAAGAAATGCCTCCTCCACATGTTTGCTTTGCATAAAGAACTTCTTACCCGCTGCCATCTTCTTGGCCTCCTGGATCTCCTGCTGTGCTTTCTCAGCTTCGGCCTTGGCGTCTTTTTAACTCATAAGGGCCTTCGCAAGCTTGGCCTCTTTCGCCTTTAGATCATGCTCCACGGACTCGCATTTCTTGACGAGGTCTGGGAGCTCTCGTTGTACCTCACCCACCCTAGCACTTTGCTTCTCGTGCTCCTTACACTCTGAGGTCGCCCTGTCTTCGGCCTCAGACAGCGCCTTCTTTAGGGACGCCACTTCGGCCGTGTCCCCTGTTACACGGTCACGACACTTAGATGTTAGACCCACCAATTTTGCCTATCCTTAAATGCATAAGAGCGGGATTTACTTATTGTTCTCTTCGAGCTGCCTTGTCGTGAGGTCAAGCTGTCCCTGTGCCTGCTCTAGGTCCCGCTTCAGATCGGCAACCTCGGCAGTACGGGCAGCAGCAGCATGTAGCACAGCCTGCTTGTTCACAACGATACTTATGATTAGACTCCAGCGTATTATAATTGACCCTCTGCTCGGCTTTTCTTTCTGAACGCTAAACAGAGTATCAGGGGCTACTACCTATCGGGTGGTAATTTTGCACATATTTATTACTTACCTCGAAGCCTGTTAAGAGGCTGGTGCAAGCTTCGGTTAGTCCGCTTTTGGCGAACGAAACCTTCTGAATCACCGTACTCATAAGAGTATGGTGTCCCTCATCCAGGGAAGAGCTGCAAAGCGCTTCCAGCAGACCGTCCGGCGCCTCATGCGCAACGGAAGTCTGCGACACAGACGGCTCGCCCTCCCTAGCGAGGGGTCGCCCGCCTGAGTCCGGAACCATCGAAGGTTCCAGAATTGTGTTCGGCTGAGAGCTTGGCTGGCCATGGCTCTCATCGACACGATTCGCGGGGATCTTGAACCCCGCGTGTCCGACGTCTGGGACCCCGCCTCAGGGCGTCTCCAGAGTCACCTCCCCCCGCTCTGGGAGCCTTCGGGACAACACCTCCGTGTCATCCGCGTGTTGGGGAGTAGTGGCTGTCGGAAGCGAATTGATCTCCAAATCACGCAGGGACCCGGAGGAAGACACTTCAGGGAGATCCCTGGCTGGACTGCACATATATTCGGCATTATAAACGCAAAAACTATGAAGTGAAATCACGATAGAAAGCGGACACTTACAACCGCACTAGGGGCTTCCCCCTGGGCAGCCACACCTCCTCACTATGAGCGGTCGTGGCGGAATAGTCCGGAAGGGGCACCTTCCACTTCTTGGACGCCCCAGCCTCCCCCTCCGGGGCAGCTTTTCTTTTCTTCCCCTCCCCAGTGCGGGGAGGTGGAATTTCTTCTTGATTCCCCCCGCCTCCGTGGGAGGAATCTGTCTCGTTGTCATCCGACGATAGGGGTATGACGGCCTTGAGCGGGGGGCCTTTTTCGGCCCCCTGGTCCACCTCCCTGGACCCCTCATCCTTTCCGGATGGGGCGTCTTCTTCTTCTTCCTCCTCCCCTTCGTGGGAGGAGTCCACCTCGTCGTCCTTGGACGAGGCTTCTGTCACAACCTTTCACCGGAGACCCTTTCGGATCCCCGGGGCCTTCTTCTCGGCCTTCTTCTCCGGCACCTTGTACGGCGCAGGGACTAGCATCTCCGTCAGGAGGGCATCTGCCGAGCCTTCTGGCAGCGGAGCCGGGCAGTAAACCTGCTCCGCTGTCTCCACGTAATCCTGAAGCAAATATGCACAAATACTTAAGGCACTCCCATGAATATATTGGGGAGAACTGGGTCGGGTGTCAGTCTGAGAACTCACCGGCCTGGGAGCCCACACGGCATGAAGCCCGCGGTCCTCGGATGTGGGGGGAGGCACTTCGGAGGCCTTGAATAGCACCTTCCATTCGCCTTTGTGCGTCATGTAGTAGAGCCTCTGGAGCGTCTGGTGCTCGGTTGGGAGGAACTCCCACAGATTGACTGCCCGCCTCTGGCAGGGCAGGATCCGGTGAACAAGCATGACCTGGATCACATTGACAAGCTTGATGTTCTTGTCCTTCATGCTTTTGACGCATGTTTGGAGTCCGGCCAGCTCCGTGGAATCGCCCCAGGACAGGCCCTTCTTCTCCTAGGAGGTGAGCCGCATGTGGGCTCTGGATCGGAACTCGGGGGCCGCTGCCCAGTCGGCGCCACGCGGCTCGGTGATGTAGAACCACCCCGATTGCCATCCTTTTACGGTATCCGCAAAGGAGCCATCGGGCCATGTGACGTTGGGCATTCTGCCCACCATGGCCCCTCCGCAATCCGCCTATTGGCTGCTTACCACCTTCGGCTTCACGCAGAAAGTTTGCAGCCATAGGCAGAAGTGAGGCCGGATGCGGAGGAAGGCCTCGCACATGACGATGAACGCCGAGATGCTGAGGACGAAATTCAGGGCTAGATCATGGAAATCTAGCGCGTAGTAGAACATGAGCCCGCGGACGAAGGGATGGAGTGGAAATGCCAGTACACGGACGAAGTGGGCGACGAATACGACCCTTTCGTGGGGTCCTGGGGTCGGAATGACCTGCCCGGCGTCTGGTAGACGGTGCGCTATGTCCAAGGCCAAGTATCCGGCCGCCCAAAGATTTGCGATGTGCTTCTCCTTGATGGTGGAAACCACCCACTTGCCTCCTGTTCCGGACATGTTTAGCTGTGCGGAGAAGACTTGGGCTTGGGCGCTGGAGCTCAAGGGGGCAAGAGTGGGCAAAGGAGGAAGAAGGCGTGGGTGAAAATGGGGGAATCTTATCCCTTTACAGAGGCACCAGAACCGGTGCGCCTCCCCACTTGCCCGTTGGGAATCGCTTGTTTCCCAAGCGCCACGATTAATGGCGTGGTGAGATTGCCCATACCCGTATTGATGAGAATCCAGTAATAAGGGGACACGATCTCTGCTTTGTCAAGACATGTCGCCGAAACCGCCTCGTAATATGCGTTGTAGCTGGTTGTGGGGAAACGGTTCGAATAATGGATCCGATCATAATAACGTGTCACGTCATTGGAAAAAGTTGTCAGCAGATTGCATTTGTGAAATATCGTACGGTGGTATGCGAAGATCATTTTTCAGATCCGGAAACGATTTGAGTGTTCGATAATTACCTTGGAGTATTCGGAGGAGGAACCCGCCTTGCAATGCCGAAGACAATACTGCGCGCCAGACTCATCGTCATTGCAGCCTGGTTCAGGGGCTACTGAGGGAGTCCTGGATTAGGGGGTATCCGGACAGCCGGACTGTGTACAACGTCCAGACTATTGAAGCGTGAAGATATAAGACTCAAGACTTCAGCCCGTGTCCGGATGGGACTTTCCTTGGCGTGGAAGGCAAGCTTGGCGATCCGGATATTATATTTCCTTCCTTTTAATCGACTCCATGTAAACCCTAGCCCTCTTCGGTGTCTATATAAACCGGAGAGGTTGGTCCTTGGAAGGCCGATCACAATTACATTTATACCATCATAGGCTAGCTCTTAGGGTTTAGCCTCTATGATCTCATGGTAGATTTACTCTTGTACTACCCATATCATCAATATGAATCAAGCAGGAAGTAGGGTTTTACCTCCATCGAGAGGGCCCGAACCTGGGTAAACATCTATGTCCCTTGCTTCTTGTTACCATCAACCTTGACGCACAGATCGGGACCCCCTACCTAAGATCCGCCGGTTTTGACACCGACAGGCGACATGCTGAGTGCTGAGGCACTAGAATAAGCAAAGGTGCTGACGCCCTATGGCCAAAGGGTTCCTTCCCGGAGGTGTCCAACTTATGGAAACGGGAGTGGTTCTACATCATAGCACCCCGAGGTACAAAGCGGGCAGCCGCCCCGGCCTCCGCTCGAGCCCTCTTCCCCAACTGGCATCATGGGTCAACAAAGGGCTGGACTGGGGGCCAGTTAATGACGTGCTGAGATTGCAAAGCCGCATCTGAGATCTCCTCAAGAGGGATGTTGGTCTCCTCAAAGTAATTCAAGTAATGCTAGTTCGTCGGGTCCTGCCATGCCAACGTCGATCTCTCCGTATGTGGGAGTTCAACCCGGAAGGACCGCGAACTATTCAACACTTCTTCAGTGTGAGGCTCGAAGGGATGTATCGATTATTCTTTGGATCACGAATGCAGTGTCCAGACACCACCGAGGATGCGGTTCTGAACTGCAACCGTCCAGATACCCAAGTAAGTAACTCCGCGACCGAACATGCTGTTACTATATTTGTCACAACATCATTCTGAAAAATTACCCTCGGCCATGACTGGATAAGAAAGGCGGAGAGGATCAGGTGTTCGGCCCCTCTTCCCGAAGGTTCACCGGGTCCTGTACTAACCAAGATGCTGGCTCGCGCACCCTATCAAGTGCCATCAGGAGAAGATGAGGGGAGGAATAGAGAAGCCGAAAGCAGGCTTCATACATTACACATTCAAACTGGGGGAATTAGTGCCTCCGCGAAGGACGGCAATCGGGGAGGTGAATCTAAAATCCCCTCTCCCCACGGGAAGAAAAGGACAGCCCCTGAAGACTTGGAAACGGAGGTTTCCAAACAAGGGAAGAAACCTTCACCAGGGGGCCCTGCCCTGGAGGGCGTGTATACCGCACAGCACCCACAATGGGGCCAGCCGTCAACCAAGCCGTAAGTGAACGAAGGCACTTTAGTAAATATGTCCTGCTCTTTTGGTGAGAATAACCACTTAGACATATGTTTTGAAGTCCGGCTCATAGCCCTTCTCCACAAAGTTCGTCTTCGAGGGATCTTCTTCCGGAGATGATGGAGAGCGAAACGCCTCCTCCTACTGGCCCGCCTTGTGAGATGGCAACCCTGAGGTGTCGTCGCGGAGGATTTCTCCTGATCCACAAAGGCCAGAAGGTAACACTTCGGCCGCCCAAAGTCCGGAGTTCTCGGCTCCTAAGGAGACCAACAGAAAAAGCCCGGGACTGTCTGGTGTACAAACCGACACATTGATGGATCTTCTGGAGCAAGCGGCTATCTCAGATGCACATCATACCTTAATGGGTACGGTGGATGAGAGGATCTCATCCGCCCAAAGCGGGTTGAATGAAGCTTTTATGAGCCTGCTAAGAGGCTTTGAGGTACACAAAGTAATCTATGTATTTTTGACTGTACCGCACACGCTAGGTGTGCTCTGTATAGATAGTAGCCCCTGAGACTCTGGTTGCCGTGAAGACGCGGCGAGCAGTGGATCATAGTCTCAGGTATTAACAGTGCTACTTTCATGCACAGGCGGCTGCAGATTCGGTGGCTAACCGAACTGCTGATTCGGCGGCTAACCAAACTGCTGATTTTGCCGAACAGCTTGACGTGGCGGATGCGGACATCAGGCTTGTGAACAAGTGGCTTAACGAGGCACAGGGTATGTATATTTGGGTGGTCAACAAATATTAAGAGTAGTGTGATGCCAGTATTTATAATATGCTTTGACTGCAGATGGAGTTGCCGCCGTGGAGACCCTTCGGGTAGAACTTGCCCGAGCCAAGGAACAAGCAAGGAGAAGTGATGCGGCCTTCCTGATGGCAGCCGAAGAGTTAAAAGCTGAACAAGCTGCTCATCGCCAGAGCAAAGATAGAATAGCCAACATGGCTCTTGAGCTGCAAAATGCCGCCAGCCGATATGAGCTCCTTGAAAGGGAAAGCCAAGAGAAAGCGGCTTACCTAGAGAAGGCCTTGCAAGCAGCAAAAGAAACTCGCTCAGAAATCAGAGCGGTGCAGGAGGAGCTTCGACAAGTCGGTGATATCGCGGCTGGGAAGCCCTTTTTACTGCGAACGAAATTCAGCGATCCAAATATGCCCCTCTTGATCACTTGTGGAGTTCTGCAGATGCATACTTGGATTTAGCGAAGAGTGCCGCTGATGCGATGGAGTATTTCAAGGATCAGGAAGATCATGAGGTGGAAAGATTATTCTGGTCGCAGTTCAGTGCTCTAAAGCATCCGCTGTTGTTGAATGAGCAAATGGCCGAGTGGGCCGAGCTCCATAGGTTGTCCAGGCTTGCATGAAGGCTGTTGGGGATCATCTGTGGCCTAAGGAGCCGAGCCTGGGTAGATATTTTGGTTTGGTGCAACTATTTCTTCGTGATGTGCCGCATATCGACACTGTCAAGAGGTTGGCGTGCATAGAGGGTGTGCGGATGGCTCTTGCCCGTGTTAAGACATATTGGGAAAAGATGGAGGCCACCGCTATTGCAACCAGGGGTCCACCCGGGGGTCAAAACTCGCCCGAGCACTATTTTGAAGAAGTCCTAGAAGGTGCCCGTTTAATAGAGGTTCAGTGCTCAAATAATACCATGTTCCAATGACATGCATCTTGATTGTAAAAACAATGCTTTTGATTGTAAAGGCTATATTTATACTTTTAACCGTAAAGTATAGTAGTGCCTCCTGTGCGGCCGTTTATGTATGTGTGTATATAACCTGAAAGTTTGCAGTTGTCGGCTTCAGCCCCCTCGCAGATAATGCGGGGGTTTTCCATAAAACACGTAATCATACTTGATCCAACGTCTTGGTCTGTTAAGGAGGTGATAGCGCGACGAACAAGGCAATCAGACTATAGAGCTTTAACACTTTCACTTAGCCATAGGAGTTTGACGGTGGGGCTACTATATAGCCCCTGGTATGTCCACGCTCGTCCGAATACGGTGCATGTACATACGTGACCGGGAAACCGGTCCTTCCTTAATGCGGAGGAATCCCGAAGATTCCGCTGGGTCATTGAGTGGTTGACCAGTCTCTCGCTTAATCATGACAGTCAGTTTTCGGCTTTCTCCACTTAGGTGCTCATCCAGATGAAACAGGGCACAATCGCAGTAGTTCTCCCGGTGCCACATTAGCCTATAGAGTGGAACGTAAGGTAGCAAAACACAGGAGCCGGGCAAACCCAACTATTGACAAAAGACATGATTCAAAGCTGATGCATCTAAGGCCAAACTCGCGACGCCGAACACTCCCGAAGGTATTCGGACTTTAAAACATATACTGGGCTGAGTATCGCCCTTTTTAATGATCCCTAAATTTCCGGATACGTGCACAGATTCGACATGATGAAAGAGCAACTATGGTAGGGGCATAAATCCCAAAAACACATTGGTTGCTGCCCATGAAACGTCTATTTTAGATCGGCGGATAATAAACTTGCCAATAACACCGACCAAGAGGGTTAGGACCAACAAGAGATGAAAAAAAGGTTTACAAAGGGTCTTAATCTAAAAAGAAACCTTTGGACGGGGCCTTGCTGCACGTCTACGCCTTTGTCTCCATTGTGCCATATCCTGGAAGGGTGTAGCACCATGGTCATCTGAAAAGAGAAAGGAAAAGCCCAGGTGAAAGAGTCTGGTGTGACCGTGCGAAAAGTGGGTTACTCTTAATGAACCATGAGAATTTAATTTCTTGAGTGTAAATAGAATCTAGCTGAACTGTAGATTCTTTTTGTGCGGGCAGCCCCTAGCACCACATATAGCTGTCAGTCAAGCTCAGGTTTATCTGGGCTGCTACAGATAGTGGTGCCCCGGACACGTCTAGCCGTGTCCGTGGTCTTCGATGACCGATTAACTACTTGGGCTGGAGAGGCCGGTCAGTGGTCGGCTGCTAGAGCCACCACATATTCTTCTGCACGCAGGGAACGCTCCGTATTTCCGCTAATTGTGATGACGCCACATGGATTGGGCATCTTAAGTTTAATATAAGCGTAATGTGGAACTGCATTGATACGAGCGAAGGTTGCTCTTCCGAGTAGTGCATGGTAGCCACTTCGGAATGGAGCGATATCGAAGATTAGTTCTTCGCTTCGGAAGTTGTCGGGAGAACCGAATACAACCTCTAGTGTTAGAGAGCCCGTGCAGCGGGCCTCTACGCCTGGTATTACTCCTTTAAAGGTGGTATTGCTTAGGATGATTCTTGACGGGTCTATCCCCATCTTGCGGATAGTGTCCTGATATATCAGATTAAGACTACTACAGCCATCCACGAGGACTCGGGTGAGATGGTATCTGTCAATTATTGGGTCGAGCACCAAGGCATCCGAACATCCATGCCGGATGCTAGTCGGATGATCCCTGTGATCGAAGGTGATCAGGCAGGCCGACCATGGGTTGAATTTGGGGTCGACGGATTCTACAGCGTATACGTCTAGGAGTGCGCGTTTGTGCGTCCTCTTTGGTATGTGGGTTGCGTAAATCGTGTTCACTGTTTTGACCTCTGGTGGAAATTTTTTCTGTCCCCCAGTGTTCGGCTGGCGAGGCTCGTCCTCGTCTTCACTTGGCATCTCCCTCCCTTTGTGTTCTGCGTTTAGCTTGCCGGCCTGCTTGAAGACCAAGCATTCTCTATTGGTGTGTTTTGCAGGTTTCTCAAGGGTGCCATGAATCTGACATGATCTGTCTAGAATTTTGTTTAGGCTAGACGGTCCATCTCTAATGCCTTTAAATGCCTTTTTCCGTTGACCAGGTCGAGAGCCCCTGAATCTGGCGTTTATCGTCGTGTTGTCTGGGCTATCTTCATTATTTCTACGCTTGTTTTTATTGCGTCGCGGCTTCCCATTGCCTTCCCTGATTTTGGATGTGCCTGGGTCGCTGGTGCCGCTGCGGGCCAACAAACTGTCCCCGCCCGCGCAAAAGCAGGTCATCAGGTTTGTTAGGGCTGCCATTGTCCTCGGCTTTTCCTGGCCGAGGTGTCTAGCCAGCCATTCTTCCCGGACACTATGCTTGAAAGCCACTAAGGCTTCGGCATCCGGGCAGTCGACGATTTGATTCTTCTTGGTGAGAAATCTGTTCCAAAGCTTACGGGCTGACTCTCCGGGTTGTTGCATTATGTGACTTAAATCGTCTGCATCCGGAGGTCGGACATAGGTCTCTTGAAAATTAGCCCTGAAAGCATTGTCAAGTTCCTCCCAACTTCCAATTGAGTTTTCGGGGAGGCTTTTCAACCAGTGCCGAGCTGGCCCTTTCAACTTGAGGGATAGGTATTTGATGGCGTGGAGATTGTCTCCGCGAGCCATATGGATGTGAAGAATAAAGTCCTCAATCCAGACTACAGGGTCTGTCGTTCCATCATATGCCTCTACGTTTACAGGTTTAAATCCCTCTGGAAATTCGTGATCCAGCACCTCATCGGTGAAGCACAGGGGGAGTGCGGCACCCCTGTATTTGAATGTGTCATGGCATGCTTCCGATGGTTGTAGTGTTTGGTGTTGATTCTGAGCTGGTATTCAATCAGTATAGTCGTTTTGGTGGCCGTGATCCTGCGCCGGGCCACGCTTCCTAGATCCATAGATGGACCTGGCCATACCTGCTTTTTTGTCCAGGTGCTCATGTAAATCGTGTGCTGACTTGTGTGCGGCGTCATTAGCCGCCCTGTCGCAGCCACGGGGTGGTCGGTCCGGCAAATCGGCCGTATTGTTTTTCGGCGGGATGGGCTCTATGGCTTCATCGTCGAATTCGGGCAGCAACATGCGCTTTGGGTAGCTCTTTGTGTGGCGATCGCCACCGTATTTTTCGTCAGTGTCGAGCACTTTGTTCCATCTTCGGTTGTGCGTATCCTCCGCGGCCTTAAGCCTTTGCTTCTGCTTCTTCAAGCTCCTTGCGGTGGCGATAAGCCTTTTGTGGAGGTTTTCTTGTTCCAAGTGCTTTTCCGGGATGATGAATGCATCGTCGTCTGGACTGTTCTCCTCTCCGGAGACAGGTTGATGAGTTTTGCCCTCGGCATCACTGTGATCGGACAGCGGCACCGGACTATGTTCGCCGTCCCCTGGCTCATCCTGCTCCATCGCTGGGTCCATGGGGTCGTCATTGTATTTTGAGTTGTCCGTGGTATTATTCTTTCTTGTGCCGTCATCGCTGTTTTTGCTGTGGCGGGATTTGGAGCGGCGCCGGTGACCTCGGTGCTTTGGTTGCTTCTCAAGAGGATTATCCTCTGTTGTATCCTTCCATTCCTCGCAATTGTTTACTTTGGGTGTGTCCACCATTTATATATCATATGATGAGGTGGCTGTCCAGCGCCTTGTGGGAGGTGGTTCCTGATCTTCTCTGGCATCGTCATTTATACCTTCGATGTCTTCGGAGTCAAAATCAAGCATGTCGGTTGAGTCGTCGATAGTGGCTATTAAGTGGGTGGTGGGAGGTAAATGAATTTCTTCATCGTCCGCTTCCCACTCAAGCCGGACATAGTTCGGCCAAGAGTCTCCTGACAGGGAGGGAGATTTTAATGAGTTTAGCACGTCGCCCAAGGGTGAGTGCTGGAAGAGATCCGCGGAGGTAAACTCCATGATCGGTGCCCAATCAAATTTGATAGGCACGGATGCGCATGGTTCGGAGCCTATGGCCAGAGACGAGTCCGAGGGTCCGATGACACAGACTTCGTTGGAGGTGAAGCATGTGTTCGGCTTTATTGCCGATGAGTGTGCGGCTTCCGTGGCGGGGTCTATCCACCCGTCCTTGGATGGCACAATCTGCTCCGGATCTAAGGCCGGGGCGGCTGCAGGTGCATTCTCCCGAACACCGTCCGATAGCAGATCTAAGTCATGCTCATCATGACTGTATGGCGCACCTGTCATGGGCTCGAATCCGTCGAAGATCAAGTCTCCGCGGATGTTGGCAGTGTAATTCAGGCTTCCAAACTTGACCTAATGGCCAGGGGCGTAGCTATCGATCTTCTCCAGATGGCCAAGCGAGTTGGCCCGTAGTGCGAAGCCGCCAAATATGAAGATCTGTCTGGGAGGAAAACCTCACCCTGTATTGCATCGTTCTGGATGATTGAAGGTGCCATCAAGCCTTATAGCGACGACACAATGGAACTCTCAATGAAAGCACCAATGTCGGTGTCAAAACCGGCGGATGTCGGGTAAGGGGTCCTGAACTGTGCGTCTAAGGCTAATGGTAACAGGAGGTGGGGGACACAATGTTTACCCAGGTTCGGGCCCTCTTTATGGAGGTAAAACCCTACTTCCTGCTTGATTGATCTTGATGATATGAGTATGACAAGAGTTGATCTACCACGCGATCATAGAGTCTAAACCCTAGAAGCTAGCTTATGATTATGATTGTTCTTGTCCTACGGACTAAACCCTCTGGTTTATATAGACGCCAGAGTGGGCTAGGGTTACACAGAGTCGGTTACAGAGAAGGAAATCTACATATCTGAATTGCGAAGCTTGCCTTCGACGCAAAGGAGAGTCCCACCCGGACACGAGACGTAGTCTTCAATCTTGTATCTTCATAGTCCAACAGTTCGGTGCAAGTTCATAATACGGCTGTCCGAGGACCCCCTAATCCAGTACTCCCTCAGTGGGACCGATCGCTCATCTCGGTTTGACCAAAACGTTACGAAGGGATACAGAGAGATTACAATCCCATCTTGGTGAGACCGAGATCCCTATCGGTGAGACCGAAAAGACTAGGGTTTCAGGCAATGGCTATGTCAACAGAACTCGGTGGTGCCGGATAGATGGTTTCGATGGGGCCGAGTTTGACTTTTGGTTTGGGACGTATGTGGATGTGAGAAGGTAGTTGAGGGATTTTGGAGCATATCACTAAGCACTTTGAGCAAGAAACTCATTAAGCAACACCTCATCCCCTCTTGATAGTATTGGCTTTTCCTATGGACTCAATGTGATCTTGGATCACTAAAAAGTAAAATGTAGTGTCTTGTGCTTTGAGCTTGAGCCAATCCTTTTGTCCTTAGCATTTTGAGGGATCCACTTTTCTCATCCATGCCATGCCAATCATTGAGCTTTCCTAAAATATTTATCTTGAAATAGCATTAGCTCAATGAGCTATATGTTGTTAGGAATTACCAAACCCACCCAGGGATAGTTGCACTTTCAGTCTCCCCCTTTTTGGTAATTGATGACAAAATATAGATAAAAGTTTTGACAAATGATAATAAGATTGAAAAACATCGTCGCTTTGAGAAGTATGTGATAAGCAAGAGCTCCCCCTAAATTTGTGCATTATTTAAAATTTGCTTTGGACTGCAAATGCAAAATGTGTTAGGATCATGGGTTACTCTTTCATGTCACATACATCTTGGTGGAGCGCTCCAAATGATAATAATTGAACATGTGCACTCATCACCAAGCAAAGTGAATGATCATATAAGGATATAAGAGATGATATCATCCAACAAGCATTAAGGTAGCATAGCATATGATCAAACACATGATCATCCAAGTATCTCACAAAAGACATAGTGTATCAATCAAGCACACAATAAAGAAGTTCAACCACCAAAAACAAGGGAGATCAAAAGCAACACTCTCTCTCAAAGCCTATGATCTATACATTTTTCTCCCCCTTTGGCAACAAGTTACCAAAAAGTTCAAAAATGCATAGTGCTAAACGACTCTTATGTCTGGAACACGCACTGCAGTAGATCTCTGTCCTCTGGGCACTTTAGCAAATGCATCTGTAGTAGACTTGCCCTTCTTCTCCTCCACATCATCCTGAAGTTGCTCAACTGTAGTTTGGATCTCAGTGACCTTGACATCAAGAGCATAGAATTTCTTCTCTATGATTCTCTCCAAACTCTACTGGTTTTGGGTCAAGGTGGCCAAGCCCTTCTCAATCCTCAATGTGGAGGCAATCAAATAGCCAAGCTGATCTTGCTTGCTCTTCAGGAACACTTGAGATGCCTCTTCAGCAGTTGGTATCTTTGCAGCTTACTCTGCCCTTGTCTTCTCTCTCTTCTCATGTGCTTGCACAGATGATGGTTCCTCCTCATTCATCTCAACTGTGTTATCTTCAAACTCAGGGTATAAGGGTAGATGCTCCTTATCCAATAGATATGTACCTGTGCCCATCTTTGAGTTGATGAGCTCCTGAATGTGTGAAGCATACCCACAACTTCTCTTCTGATCAGCTGCTGTTCTCTTGATTGTTTCCACAATCAGACTCATGACTTTGAATTTTTGAGGCACATCAAACAAGTGCAAGAAGTTGATAGCATGTCCTCTGATCATCTTGTGATCTCCAAACTTGGGTAGAAATGTGTGCCTAAGGATCCAGTTGATTGTAGGCAGACCAGACAACAAGAAGTGTATAGATCTAAGCTTGTGAGTTTCCAAAGCTTTATCTGGGATCTCTCTATACATGTGTGCCAGTGAGTTGTGGTCTTTCTTCTTCTCAGCATATACATCCAAGTCATCTTCCCTTTCTTTTGGAGCATTGATCAACTGAGCCCATTCTTCAATAGTGGATTGGTACCTAGTACCCTCAGACATCTAGATGATCTTCCCATATGGGTAGAAGTGAGCTATGTAGTAAAACTGCATGATGAGCACATCATTCCACTTGGTGAGCTTCTGAGCAACAAATTCATCAACTCCACAAGCTTTGAAGCAGTCATATACTCCTGGATAGTGAGCTTCATTTTTCTTGATGTAGTCCCAGTTGATCCATCTCATGTCACATACAATGGGCTTCTTGTCAAGCAAAATTGTCTCATAAAAATCTTGCTGCTCCTTTGTGTGAAACTTGTAGTCAACTGCTATCCTTCTCCTCACAGGATATGGATCTGACAATCTCCACAATCTCAGTCCAGCATCCTTTCTGATGTGCATGTCTTTAGCTACTGGATGAGCATCATTATGGTCAGGAATCTTGGGCTTGAACTTCCTCAAAACAATAGAATCATCTTCTTCTTCAGTAGCTTCAGGCACTGGGGCCTTGTTCTTCTCTGCAGCACGTATACTTCTAGTGTTCCTCTTGGGTTTAGGCTTTGGAGCTGCAGCAGCAACCTTGGGAGCAGCTTTGGGCTTAGATGGAGCAGCCCCTGACTTGATTGCATCTCCCATGAGCTTCTGAGCTTTGGGTGCTGGTGCAGCATCCTCTTCCTCTTCTTCTTCATCATCAGAATCTCTCCTCATGGAGGGCTTGCCAAGAACTTTGGCAATAGTAGTTCTTACCCTCTTCTTCTTCTTAACTTCACCTACAACTTCTTCTTCAGACTCGGTGAACTTCATAGTCTCACCAGTGGCAACCTTCCTAGGTTTGGATGTGGGCACTCTTCTTGCAGGTGCCTTCCTGTTCATGCCTGGCTTTGTGGTAGAAGTTGTGCCATACTCCTTTTTCAGCACCTTCTTCTTTGAAGTGGCCTCATCCTCAACAGCAATGTAATCCTCGTCTTCAGGATCTGAGGTTTTCTTCTTCCTTGTCCTAGTGGCTGCTTTTGGCAAATTGCTAGGTGTGATCCTACTTCCCTCATCATAACTGCTTGAGGGACTAGTGCCCTCACTCGTTTAAGCTTGCTCTTCAGACTTGTTTTGGCTATCACTTTGATCAGAAATTTTGCAAACTCACTGACAGCAGACCCTGTGAATAGGTATAGATGAGGTAGAGTGGATGAGCATCACAAAGTATAGAGGTTTTTGCAAAACAACTGAGTCAAAAACTTAGTTTTAGTTTTCCACAGAAAGCATTTTGGAGCTACCGATTTGTAAACTCAGTGATACCGAAGCAGCTTTTGGAACCTAAACTAGTGAACTCGGTCAGACAGAGTCACAGTTTGGTGGCACCGGGACTACTAGGGTTTCACATAGAATCAATCTCGGTCACACCCATTTGCAATTCTCGGTCAGACCGAAAATCGCATGTGCAATGGCTTAAGCCAAATCGGTGAAACAGATTTCTACAACTCGGTCGGTCCGAGATGAGTTTGGCAGAAACCTAACCCTAAATTTCCAAATCACATCTAATCTACGGAATGCTTTCACTGGATAGAATGATTTCAAACGTGACAAGAATCATGGCAAAGCAATGTGCTAGGAATCGGAGTTAAAGAGTAGCACAAAGTGTCAAGTTCATACCCTATCTCGGCGATGAACTTGCTACGGCGGCAACAGCGGGGCAGAATGCCGTTGACGGCGGCGGAGACCAGCGGCAGGAGGTCGCTCGCGGCGAAGATGATGATCCGGAGACCCGAAGAGGCAGAGCAGGCTATGCGCGAGCGAAGGGTTTCGGAAAAATTTCAAAATTTAACCCGTGAGTATATATAGCCTGACCCTGTCGGTGTGACCGAGTGGAACAACTTGGTGGCACCGAGATGCAAAACTGCAAGCAGTTACTGCAACTCGGTGTGACCGAAAGGTTCTAATCGGTTACACTAAGGTCGAAAAGCTAGATCAACTTAGTGATCTCGGTATGACCGAAAAGGGTGAATCGGTCAGGCCAAATGCACAAATAGGTTTTGGAAGTTTAAGTCTATGACGAATTGGGGACTCTAAGTGCTCCTCACACAGAGTGGTTCAAATCTGACTTGATCAAACTTTGTGATGTAGCATGAATAGAGTTTGATACGAGAAAAGCATAGATAGCTAGAGAAGGTTCTGAGGCATTCTTGTCCATCCACTTGGCAAAATAAAAGAAACCAAACAATCAAACAATAAGTGGATGTCCTCGAGTGAGTAAAATATGCAACCAACATGCTCACACAATAAAATGACAAATGAAATATGTGGCAAAGCATGCACAACCAATCTAGCATCTATCAAGCAATTGGCGATGACTAGGTCATCTATATATGAGTATATTGACTTAGGAGTCAAATGAGGACATTTGATCATAGGTCATACTCATTGTTTAAGCACAAGTGGGGTTACCACTTTTACATAAAGCATTGTTGTGTTCACACCATTAGAGTTGCTTTAGCTCAATTCTTAGAGTACCCTAGATGTGAGATCCCCCCTAAGAGGGATGAACTAACCTTGGGTTTTGTCGATGATGACTTCATGTAGGTGTTGAAGATGTGGATGTTCAATGTTGATGTAGATCATTTGGAGCAATCTATTGGAGTGAGTTGCACTTTCAATACCTACACTCGTTAATCCCACAAGGAACAAACAAGGATATCCACAGACATAGAGTGATGCACACACAAGATGATGTCCATGGAAGCATTGGGTTACCTTGTCCCTTGTCTTACCAACAAGAGGGTTTGTGACTCCTTGAACTAGTGCAAGATGTGGAAGTTGATTGCACTTGTTCTTGCCAAAATGATATGAGTGAAGTATATTGGCGGAGTCACCCTCAAGAACTCTCTAGTTCTTCTTCTTTGGGATCCACATCATCTTGATGGGTATCCTTGGAGTTGTAGTTGTACTTGATGAAGTAGAACTTGATGTAGTGTTGGGAACCCACTTGACCAAGGCCTTAGGAGCTTCTTCAAATGCATCAATCTCCTCTTGAAGCCTGTCCTTGCCTTTTTGCTTGTGGTCTTGTGGTGGAAGATCATCTTGAGCTTGTGTTCCTTTGAAAGAAGTAGGATCGTACTTCTCTAGTTGAGGAACAAACTTCGTCTTGGGGTATTGATCTTCTTCACACTCAACTCCATTAGCATTGAACTTTTGTTCAAAACCAACACCTTGATTCTTCCGGTGCCTTCCTTGCTTGCATACAATTTCCTCGAATTGCTTACTTCTGGCAAGACTCTTGTAAACACCTTTCTCTATAATTCCCTTCAATAAGGTATTTTCTTGCTCAAGTGTAACTTGGCTAAGAGAATCATTAGTGGAATCAAGAGAACTACTAGAAGCAACAACATTGGATTTAGCATGATTATTGTTACTACTAGAGGAAGAATCTTTCTTGTTCTTGTTACTAGACTTGACTTGTGGCATGTAAGTAGATAAGAGTAAACGCTTGGCAATGTAAGAAGAACTTTTCTTGCAAAGATCATCATTTATTGCCTTTAAAAACTCATGCTCTTGCTCAAGGTTGAGCTTTTCAAACCGTAACTTCTCATGAGTCTTTAAAAGTTCTCGATGATCTTCTAAGATAGTTTCATGAGCCAACTTAAGAGTGTTTAGTTCTTTAGTTAGGCGCTAAATCTTCTCCTTATCATTTTCATTCGTTTTATCTTGATTAGCATGATTATTTGATGTTTCATCATAGTATTCATCACTAGAGTTGTCAACAAGTAAATCATCATCACCTAACAAGTCATCTTCATCACTATTAAAATCAATATACTCGGGGTGTGATACCTTTGGGCCTTTAGCCATGAAGCATTTTCCAAATTCTTCATTTGGTGAGTCAAATATGTCATATGAGTTGGTTGACACAAGTGCTAGACCGGCAACACCTTCATCTTGAGTATATTCGTAGCCGGAGTGATAGCTTCTCTCGGAGTGATTGTCGGAGTCGGAGCCGGATACCATTCACCAACATGAGCTTGATGTCTTCGTTTTGTGTAGCTCTTTGATGACTTGTCCTTCCTTTCCGAATCCTTGCTTCTCTGGGATGTTCTTCGTTCACAACGATCATCTCTACTCCTTCTTTCTCTTGATGGTGATTCTTCTCTTCTACTCCTTCTTTTTGGAGAATCTTCTCTTCTTTTGTAAGGAGCCGTGCACTCATTGGAGTAGTGTCCAGGTCTTCCACAATTGCAGCAACTACACTCACAACTAGAAGATCTTTTGTCATTGTAGGACCTTGACTTGGAAATTCTTTCCTTGCTTCTACTCTTGTAGAACTTGTTGAGGTTCTTCACCATTAGGCTCAATTCTTCATTGAAGGTTTGTTTCTCACTTCATGATGTGGGAGCTTCACATGAGGCTTTGTAAGCACCACTTGACTTGTTGTGGAGCTCTTCCTTATCCTTGAGTGACATCTCCTGAGCAACAATTCTTCCAATGACTTCCGTTGGCTTGAGATCTTTGTAATTTGGCATCATTTGGATCAATGTGCACACGGTATCATATTTTCCATCCAAGGCTCTTAGGATCTTCTTGATGATGAATTTGTCGGTCATCTCTTCACTTCCTAAGCCGGCAATCTTATTCTTGATGAGAGCAAGCCTAGAGTACATCTCAGCGACGCCTTCACCATCCTTCATTTTGAACTTGTCAAGTTGACTTTGAAGCACATCCAATTTGGATTCCTTGACGGAGTCGGTACCTTCGTGCATATCAATCAAAGTATCCCAAATTTCCTTTGCATTCTCAAGACGGCTGATTTTGTTGAATTCTTTAGGGCACAATCCGTTGAAGAGGATATGACAAGCTTGAGCATTGTATTGCAGCATCTTCAACTCTTCCGCGGTAGCTTCAAGGTTCGGTTCTCTCCCATCAAAGAATTCACCTTGCAAGCCAATACACACAATAGCCCAAACGGCGGGGTTATGTCCAAGAATATGCATTTTCATCTTATGCTTCCAACTAGCAAAGTTTGTACCATCAAAGTAAGGACCTCTACGGTGGTAATTTTGCTCGCTAGACGCCATACTCTCCTAGGTTGTGAAACCAAGGCTATGACCACCAAAAGCTATGGAAATAAAAGCAAATGGAGACCAAAGATCTGATACCACTTGTAGGATCGAAAGTATGTCTAGAAGGGGGGGTGATTAGACTAGTTGACCAAATAAAAATCTAGCCTTTTCCCAATTTTAGTTCTTAGCAGATTTTAGCAACTTATCACAAGTCAAGCAATCAACCTACACATGCAATTCTAAGAGCATAGCGGCGGAATGTAAAACAATTGCATATGAAGGTAAAGGGAGGAGTTTGAGGAAGCAAACCTAATGTTGACACATAGATTTTTTAGCCGTGGTTCCGATAGGTGGTGCTATCGTACATCCATGTTGATGGAGACTTCAACCCACGATGGGTAACGGTTGCGTGATTCCACAGAGGGCTCCACCCACGAAGGGTTGCTACGTCTTGAGCTTGCGTTGGTTTTCCTCGAAGAGGAGAGGGTGATGCAGCAATAGTAGCGTAAGTATTTCCCTCAGTTTTTGAGAATAAAGGTATCAATCCAGTAGGAGGCTCCTCAAAAGTCCCACTCACCGACACAAACAAACAAAGAACTCGCAACCAACGCAATAAAGGGGTTGTCAATCCCTTCATGGCCACTTGCGAAAGTAAGATCTAATAAAGATAGTATGATAAGATAAATATATTTTTGGTATTTTATAATATAGATGCAAAAAAGTAAAGATGCTAATAAAGGTAGATTGGAAGCAAATATGATAAGAGATAGACCCGGGGGCCATAGGTTTCACTAGTGGCATCTCTCAAGATACCATAAGTATTACGGCGGGTGAACAAATTACTGTCGAGCAATTGATAGAAAAGCGAATAATTATGAGATTATCTAGGCATGATCATGTATATAGGCATCACGTCTGTAACAAGTAGACCGACTCCTGCTTGCATCTACTACTATTAGTCCACACATCGACCGACTCCTGCCTGCATCTAGAGTATTAAGTTCATAAGAACAGAGTAACGCATTAAGCAAGATGACATGATGTAGAGGGATAAACTCAAGCAATATGATATAAACCCCATCTTGTTATCCTCGATGGCAACACTACAATACGTGCCTTGCAACCCTTTCTGTCACTGGGTAAGGACACTGCAAGATTGAACCCAAAGCTAAGCACTTCTCCCATGGCAAGAAAGATCAATCTAGTAGACCAAACCAAACTGATAATTCGAAGATACTAGCAAAGATAACTCCATCATACATAAAAGAATTCAGAGAAGATTCAAATATTATTCATAGATAAACTTGATCATAAACCCACAATTCATCGGATCTCGACAAACACATCGCAAAAAGAGTTTACATCGAATAGATGTCCACAAGAGAGGGGGAGAACATTGTATTGATATCCAAAAAGAGAGAAGAAGCCATCCAGCTAATAACTATGGACCTGTAGGTCTGTGGTACACTACTCACAACTCATCGGAAGGGCAAGGATGTTGATGTAGAAGCCCTCCATGGTCGATTCCCCCTCCGGCGGAGCGCCAGCGAAGGTTCCAAGATGGGATCTCGAGGATACAGAAGGTTACGGCGATAGAAATTGTGTTTCGTTTTCTCCTTAGATGTTTTCGGGGTACGTAGGCTTATATAGGAGGAAGAAGTATGTCAGTGGACGCCCGAGGGGCCCACGAGACAGGGGGGCGCGCCCTCCTATCTCGTGTTCTTAACTTGCACTCCAAGTCCTCTAGATCACGTTCGTTCCAAAAATCACGCTCCCGAAGGTTTCATTCCGTTTGGACTCCGTTTGATATTCCTTTTCTTCAAAATACTGAAATAGGCAAAAAGCAGCAATACGGGTTGGACGTATCAAGCATCCCCAAGCTTAATTCCTGCTCGTCCTCGAGTAGGTAAATGATAAAAAAGAAATTTTTGATGTGGAATGCTAGCTAGCATAATTCTCAATGTAATTTCCTTTATTATGGCATGAATGTTCAGATCCAAATGATACAAAATAAAAGCTTATAAAACATAAAAATAATAATGCTTCAAAGCATACTAACAATTAATCATGTCCTATCAAAATAGCATAGCCAAAGAAATCTTATCCCTACAAAATCATATAGTTAGGCCATGCTTCATTTTCATTACACAAAATACTCCCATCATGCACAACCCCGATGACGAGCCGAGCAATTATTTCATACTTTTTAACGCGCTTCACCTTTTTGAACTCTTACGCAATACATGAGCGTAAGCCATGGACATAGCACTATGGTGGTATATGGTTGTGGTTGTGAGGACAAAAAGGGAGAAGATAGTCTCACATCCACTAGGCGTATTAACGGGTTATGGAGATGCCCATTAACAGATATCAATGTGAGTGAGTAGGGATTGCCATGCAATGGAAGCACTAGAGCTATAAATATATGAAATCTCAACAAAAGAAACTAAGTGGGTGTGTATCCAACTCGCTTGCTCACGAAGACCTAGGACATTTTGAGGAAGCCCATCATTGGAATATACAAGCCAAGTTCTATAATGAAAAATTCCCACTTAGTATATGAAAGATAACATAGGAGATTCTCTATCATGAAGATCATGGTGCTACTTTGAAGCACAAGTGTGGAAAAAGAGATAGTAGCACTGTCCCTTCTCTCTTTTTCTCTCATTTTATTATTATTATTTTTTCCTTTTTTTTCTTTTCTTCTCTTTTTTTGTTCTTTTTTTCTTTGGCCTTTCTTTTTTTCTTTTTGGCCTTTCTATCTCTTTTTTTCGTTTTTTTGTAAAGTCCGAAGTCTCATCCCGACTTGTGGGGGAATCATAGTCTTCATTATCCTTTCCTCACTAGGACAATGCTCTAATAATGAAGATCATCACACTTTTATGGATTTACAAATTAAAAATTACAACTCAAAGCTAGAACAAGATATGACTCTATATGAATACCTCCGGCGGTGTACCGGGATATGAAATGAATCAAGAGCGACATGTATGAAAATTATGAAGGTGCCCTTGCCACAAATACGATGTCAACTACATGATTATGCAAAGAGCAATATGACAATGATGGAATGTGTCATTATAAACGGAACGGTGGAAAGTTGCATGGCAATATATCTCGGAATGGCTATGGAAATGCCATAATAGGTAGGTATGGTGGCTGTTTTGAGGAAGGTAAATAAAGGGTTCATGATACCGGCGAAAGTTGCATGGTAATAATAAAGGCTAGCAAAGTGGAAGGATGAGTGTGCGCATATCCATGGACTCACATTAGTCAGAAAGAACTCATATACTTATTGCAAAAGTCTACTTAGCCCTCGAAGAAAAGCACTACTACGCATGCCCTAAGAGGGATAGATTGGTAGGAAAAGACCGTCGCTCGTCCCCGACTGCCACTCATAAGGAAGACAATCAAAAGAGCACCTCATGCAACAAATTTGTCACACAACTTTTACCATACGTGCATGCTACGGGACTTGCCAACTTCAACAAAAGTATTTCTCAATTTCATAATTACCCACTAGAATGACCCTAACATTACTACCTTTATATCTCAAAACAATTATCAAGCATCAAATTGATCATAGCATCCAATTCTCTTCCTATGATAGTTTTTATTATACCCAACTTGGATGCTCATCATTCTAGGACCAACTTTGTAACCATAGCAAATACCATGCTGTTATAAAAGACTCTCAAAAAGATATAAGTGAGGCATGAGAGAGTAGAAATTTCTTCAAAATTAATACACCACCGTGCTCTAAAAGATATAAGTGAAGCACTAGAGCAAAAACTATCAAGCGCAAAAGATATAAGTGAAGCACTAGAGCAGAAACTATCAAGCTCAAAAGATATAATTGAAGCACATAGAGTATTCTAGCAAATTCTAATCAAATAGGATTATCCCAAAAGGTGTGTGCAGCAAGGATGATTGTGGTAAACTAAAAAGCAAAGACTAAGATAATACACGATGCTCCAAGCAAAACACATATCATGTGGCGAATAAAAATATAGCTCCAATGAACGAAGACGAAAGAGGGGATGCCTTTCCGGGGCATCCCCAAGCTTAGGCTTTTGGATATTATTGAATATCTTGGGGTGCCTTGGGCATCCCCAAGCTTAGGCTCTTGCCACTCCTTATTCCATAGTCCATAAAAGCTTTACCCAAAACTTGAAAACTTCACAACACAAAACTCAACAGGAAATCTTATAAGCTCCGTTAGTGAGAGAAAACAAAACCACCACATAAGGTACTGTAATTAACTTATTCTTTATTTATTTTGGTGTTAAAGCTACTGTATTACAACTTCTCTATGGTTTATAAACTATTTTACTAGCCATAGATGCATCGAAATAAGCAAACAACACACGAAAAACAGAATCTGTCAAAAACAGAACAGTCAGTAGCAATCTGTAACTAACGCAAACTTCTGGAACTTTAAAAATCCTACAAAAATAGGAAGTCCTGGAAAATTTGTCTATTGATCTGAAGAAAAACGAATCAACGCAAAATCGTGTTTCTTTGATTTAACAAAATTATATTCGTGCGTGCAAAGTTTCTGTTTTTCAGCAGAATCAAATCAACCATCATCATAGGTTATCCTATAGGTTCTACTTGGCACAAACACTAATTAAAATGTAAAAACACATCTAAACAGAAGGTAGATGCAAGATTTATTACTAAATAGGAGCAAAAAAACATAAAGAAAATTGGGTTGCCTCCCAACTAGCGCTATTGTTTAACGCCCCTAGCTAGGCATAAAAGCGAAGATAGATTTAACGAGTGCCATCTTTGGCACTAAATTCATAAGTAGCCCGCATGATAGATTCATAAGGTAATTTGACTTTCTTTCTTGGAAAGTGCTCCATGCCTTTCTTTAATGGAAATTGGAATCTAATATTCCCTTTCTTCATATCAATAATCGCGCCAATTGTTCTAAGGAAAGGTCTACCAAGAATAATAGGGCAAGAAAGATTGCAATCTATATCAGGAACGATAAAATCTACGGGCACCAAATTTCTATTTGCAACAATAAGAACATCATTGATCCTTCCCATAGGCTTTTTAATGGTGGAATCCGCAAGGTGCAAATTTAAAGAGCAATCATCAAGATCATGGAAACCTAGAATATCACTTAAAGTTTTCGCAATCGTGGAAACATTAGCACCCAAATCACACAAAGCAAAACACTCATCATCTTTAATTCTAATCTTTATAGTAGGTTCTCACTCATCATTAAGTTTTCTAGGTATAGAAACTTCCAAATTAAGTTTTTCATCATAAGATTGCATCAAGGCATCAATAATATGTTTGGTAAAAGCTTTATTTTTACTATAAACATGAGGAGAATTAACAACAGATTGCCATAAGGAAATACAACCTTCTAAAGAACAATTATCATAATCAAATTCCTTGAAATCCGAGATAGTGGGTTCAACGCTATTTAAAGTTGTGACCTCTCCAATCTCACTTTTACCAAATTTAGCATCAAGATCTAAAAACTCCGAATTTTTGGGACGCCTTCTAGGTAAAGTTGACTCATCATCAGTCCCATAATTATCAAGATTCATATTGCAAAACATAGATCTAATAGGAGACGCATCAATAACTTTAAGATCCTCGTCATTATTTTCATCTAGCTTTTCTAGTTTAGTGGTCATCTTATTGACAAAGGTGGCTTGCTTATCAGAAATTTTGGCTATAGCATTTTCAAGCCGGGTAATTTGAGCGTAAACACCATAAAATTCTTTTTTCATATCATCAAGCTCTTTGTTCATAAACCCCAAAAAACCTTTTTGTTCCTTAAGCTCTTTTCTAAAGCAATTATTATGCTCAAATTGCAAATTCATAAGTCTTCTAATATTTGATTCAATCTCTTCCATCCTTCTGAGAAGGTGGTCAGAACCCTTAGGCAAAGCCATAAGGACAAACAGGCACACAAGCAAGCAGAAAAAGGAAAGCGAAAGAGAGAGGAGGAGATTGGGAAAGAGAGGGCAAATAAAATGGCAAGGGTGAAGTGGGGGAGAGGAAAACGAGAGGCAAATGGAAAATAATGTAAAAGCGCGGGAGATGGGTTTGTGATGGGTACTTGGTATGTCTTGACTTGAGCGAAGACCTCCCCGGCAACGGCGCCAGAAATCCTTCTTGCTACGTCTTGAGCTTGCGTTGGTTTTCCTCGAAGAGTAGAGGGTGATGCACCAATAGTAGCGTAAGTATTTCCCTCAGTTTTTGAGAACCAAGGT